>NW_016692352.1:0-2834 GCF_001604755.1 Lepidothrix coronata | reverse complement strand
CCATACTGAGACTATTATAAGGGCTAATCAGAGCTGAACAGTTTTAATCTGTTTGTTTACTACTGAAAGAGTACACACAAGGAAACATGAAATAAAAATTGAATTTAAAACTGAGTAAAATGTTTGTTTGTTGATTTATCATACTTTTAAAATAAAATTTGCAATCAATTAGTGATGTGAGAAGGAGTCAAGGTACATACACCAGACAGTTAACTTGGGAGAAAAAAAAAAGTCTGCTTCTTAGTTTCTGTTTATTCAGGACTGGGTGCAATTTTTAAGCATGTTCTCTGTTGATTTGGGCTTTATGAACGAAGATTGAACAGAAGGTACCACGATTTTTGAGATATTAATAACGGATGCTCAAACACACTAACTGAAGAGCTGAGTATGTGCTGGAACGTACTATACTCCTATAATCAGTCTGGATATGTAGAAGATTTCATTATAGTTAGATTTTCAACACTGAGGGGGAGCTGTTGACTTAAATCACTCAAAATATTTGTTCTCATTGTCTGTTTCTTACTTTGTATTGTATTGCTACTCCCCCCCCCACATTTTGTTGGAAGTCTGTTTATTTCTTTACATTTCCTTTTTTTCTTCTACCTGTCCTTAATTAACAGGGCGATGAGGGAATATTGGAAGTGTTGAGCTATTGTTTACTGTATATTGTCCTTGCAGTAAACTAAAATATGGGATTTTTACTACACTAAATCAAAACAATAACCAAAAAACCCCACCTGTGTTCTCTCAAGCCTTATAGAGTTAAACTTTATCCCTCATTGTATATTTAACTAGAAAATTGGAACCTGCTTAGGCTGAGATGTTTTATTGAATAGAGTGCCCAGACATATGTGGGCTGTTGCTCTGCAGTACATCTGTCTTAAGCATTTGGTGCACTGGGGCTACAGGCATCTAACTAACATCACTTGCAGTCCTGATCAACACATACTTCAAGGAGACTTGTTATATGAATAAGGTAAGTTCGTGCTGTGCACATTTAAAGGTTAAGTGAAGAAAAAGATATACATAGTTGGTTTTTTTTTTTTTAGTTTCATTTTACAGAAAACTTGGTAGAGGATTGTAGAGGGATTTAGGATTCCCCCCCTTCTACCTTTTTTTGATTCTGTACAAAAAAATAGCCACAAAAGCTGGGGATATGCAGATGTCTTAAGCCTGCTAGTAACAGGGATTCCCTCCCCTCTTCTGAACCTTAAGCTTCAGAGCAAAAAACAATCCCCTCATCTAATTGAGTATCTAACTTCTTTTTCATGCTGCTGGTTACTGTAATTCTCATGTACTTAAATTGGACTAGCAGTCTGTTATGGGACATAGTAAATGACTTCCTATATAGCTGTGATAGATCTCATGGAGAGTATGCAGTTTGTCTGGTGCCATTGTGAAATGTCAGGAACAATGCACAGAAATCAGGGTTTCAGCAAGGATTTTAACCTAAGTCCTTGAAATTGCAGAGACCTTTTAAATCTGATTGCTTAGATTAGAGGCATGGGAGACAGAAGGAATGCTTGGTTTTGAGCGTGACTGCATTGCTACACATCAGTCCTCTGAAAATATAAATATTTGCACTTTTATTCTCTTTGATTTGTGAAAACTTGCTAGAAATAATGATTAAAAACCCCAAACCTTTAAAAATTGACAAGTCTCAAGCTCCTTATGCCCCCTCAGGAAGGGGCAAACTGACTGATTCATCCATGAATAGTGAAGTTACTTTAACAAAAGTGTTGCATAGCTTTGAAAAGAGCAAAACACAGGTGTATTTATGTATTGTGCTAGGTGTAACTTCTAAGTGCGTATTTTTTGCACCTGAAGCATGTTTTCCTATTGCAGCTATGGTACTAATGTTGGGAAAATACTAAGTAGAGTTTCTGTTAATTATCGGAATAAGTGATTGCATTCTCTTTGTGTGTGCCAAACCATCTTCAATAAAGAAGAGTAAGTCCAGTGTCTTAGGTGAAGGCTTATGCAGGAGAAGCCTATCAGCACTTTATTTGGAATTTGGTGGGGATGGTTACTAAGCTTTCTATGCAAAATTTTCCTTGAAAATTATATTGGTGGCATATGGGCTAGAGAGTTCTCGTCTCTTCTGACCACAGGTTGAAATGCCTACATGGTTGCCACACTTGGAAGCAGCCTAATGTTTGCGCAGTAAAAACTGTAGTGATCCCTAAATTCATTGCCAGGACGAAAGTCTGCCTGCCTTGTAGTGGTTCATATGAGACATGGATTTAGCATACCGGAATTACCACTTGGGGAGAAAGAAACTGGCTTCTAGAAAATGGGTATAGCTAGTAAAAACTCTGGCAGTGGTTAAATCAGAACCAACCTGCAAGTTATAGTAAAGGGAGGTATGAACACACATTGGAAAGATCTTGGTTTGCTTCCTTTTTCTTTTCCTCCTAAAGTATCTGCTCTTGTGTTTTTCTTTAAAAAAAATTTAAAGAAATCAAGTGAAATTGTTGCTTGAAAATTGACGTCAAGTTCATTGTGTGTTACTTACACTGAAACAGCCTCCAAATGGAAACGTTACAATTTTCTACCAAGGAGTTCTATTTCCTTGTATTTGGTAATTGTAATGTTGTTAATTTAAATGTTTTGGCAGGAGAAATGTTTCCTTTTAATAACCTTATTTAAAAATACTGTGTGGGCAGCAATTACAAGCTTTTATGCAATGGATTATATTACATTTTGTTACGTTTTGGCAAAATTGGTGAGTATGGATGATTTTTTTTTTTTTTTTTTACATTTTAGTGTATGTTTTAATTTTTCCTATTGGTTAAGGACAGATGGTTGGCCTAATGCCAACTAAGCTTAATTTG
>NW_016692351.1:0-2834 GCF_001604755.1 Lepidothrix coronata | reverse complement strand
CCTCCCCCCCCTCCTGCCCCTGAGCCCCCTGCTCCTTTCCCTTCCCCTTCTGTCCTGCCCCTGAGCCCCCTGCTCCCTTCCCCTCCCATCCTGCCCCAACCCCCCTACTCCCTCCCTCCTTCCCCTCCTGTCCCCAAGCCCCTTGCTCCCTCCCTCCTTCCCCTCCTGTGCTCACTGCCCGGGTGTTCCCCTGCAACCTTTAACTGAGTGTTGGTGCTGATTCCACCTGGGCTTGCCCACCTGAGATTTCCTGGGGACGCTCGTGCAGCGGCAGAAATTTTGTGTATTTACTTCTTGATGCCTTAATGCCATTTTAATCGTTTCGGTTTCCAGGTGTAATTTAAGAGGTTGTGTTTTTAAATATGTATCTGCAAAAATCGAGGTGGTCTTGCTGTTTTGCCTGTTAAACTGTGGTAGCTGTTAATCAAGAATACAAGTCTTGTGTGGTTCTAAAAATGATTTCCTTATTTAATCAAGAAAGCAAGTCTTGTGTGTTTCTAAAAATGTTTTTCTTATTTAATCAAGAAAACAAGTCTTGTGTGTTTCTAAAAATTATCTTCTTATTTAATTTATTTTTTTTAAATTAAACTGACTGACTTGGATACTGAAGACATTGTGGTAGATCATACCAGACTGTTTCTGGGAAGCAACTGAAAAAAAAAAAAACTTAATTGAAACTGCCCCTTGTTGTTTGCAACAACAAAAAAGAAGGCCTCACAATTAATTAGTATTTTGTACATTAATTTGTCATGTTTTATTAGGCTTTCTAGGATGCGCATCTCTTCTGTGTGGGGAGAATAAATACCCTGAAGTCCACAAACCACCAAAGACCTTCCTTGTCAGTTTGGTACAATCCAGACATATGGTGCACGTGTGCTTTTTGGTTGTGCCTGACAACAGATAAGACAGTGCTTTGCTGCAGAACTGCATTTTTCCAATCAATGATAATTAGTGAACCAGTAAACAGTATATTTTAGTAAGTCAAGTAGGAACTTATTGATCTCTCTTGAAAACACAGAGAACAGAAAACCCAGGAACTGCTGGATCTATCAGGCAGCTTTTGTGTCAAGGATTTCTTTCAGAAACGTTCTGAAAAACAGCTTTTCTTGTCAGATCTTGCTTATAATTCTCCAATGGTCAAGGCTTTAAAAGATGGAAGTACTTAATAACTGGTTTGAAAGAGTTCCTGCACCTCCTGCGTGTTGGATTTGAGGAGTGAGTCACAGCACTGGTGGTGTTTTGTCTCAGACCCGTGCTGTGCTGGTGCAGGTTTGTGCTGGGAAGAGCTTCTCCCTCCTTCCTTTAGCAGCTGAAGGTTCTTCAGGTTCTATGATTAGACCTGTGGGACTTGTCATTCCAAATAATTGCTCTCTGAAATGTGGCAGCACCTCTTTGTTGAGAAGGTCACTCCCCAGGGTTGGGGTGGTGGGTTCGGGTTATCAGGGCCCAGGCTGGTCGATAACTTTGTGTCCACAGAGTCGGTCAGCAAACACCAGTGCCAGATGTCAGGTGCCTTCATGCAGTGACCACTGAAAAAGTGAGTTTTTTGTTTCCCTGCAAGGTTCTGATGCATGTTCCACGTGCCCTGGGCATTGTCAGGGTCCCGTGTTGCAGTTCGTGCTCTGAACAGGCCGAGGAGCTGCTCTTTGGGCTGTGCTGAGGTTTGACACGGGCAGCAAGAGTTCTGCTAAAGTGTGTTCACATGTTGTGTTTGAAAAGCTCCTCAATTGCCATAGTGTCAGAACATTCTCCAGTGACAAGTGTCACATAAATGTGACATGAACAGTAGCATTTTCCACAGGATCCTGGTGCTGGGCTGGAAGTACCACAGGCTCGGTGGTTTTAGTCTGGATTCTGGCACTGACCTCTGGCAGGAGTCCTGAGGTTGGGGTGTCAATGCACGCATTTTACTCTTGGTATTTTTATGTGGTTGCTGATGTGCCTTTAATCCATTGCAAATGGGTTTTCAGAGCTGGCTCAGGTTGTTTTGGAAGTGGCTTAAGGTGAACCAGAAAAAGGCATATTCATACCAAGGCAGGAAGATATGCATGGAATTACATGGTGCTGCAGTAAAACACTCAGGGTCTGCATCCTGTGCTGGTTTTAACTTCTCCTGGACAGTTGAGAAGATGCAGGTTCCTGTCTCCCCCCAGGGTCGTAATTTCTTTCTTTCATACTTGGATATATTGCATAACCTTTCTGTATCCTGGGAGATTTTAGTTGGTACGGAAAAAACCCAGATTTTTAAGACTCTACTTTTTGAGTACAACAGTGTATAACTATTTTGACTTCTCATAAGAATGTTCAGTTTTTAGGTGTGGCTGTATTCCTCTAATTCCTTCTTAGAACCCCAGGGAACAGCTGGAGCTCTGTCAGGGGAGGTTTAGGTTGGATGTTAGGCCAAGGTTCTTCCCCCAGAGGATGGTTGGGCACTGGAACCAACTCAGGATATTCTCTGGGTCTAGTTAATATTAAATAGTGTTCTGTACACAGGGCACTGAAGCAAATGCTTCTGAAAATGGAGTTACTGGAAGCAGCAACACCACCAGACATGGAGGGTGTTCAGGCTTTTCCTCCCAGTGTTGGAGTTTAGGGAATCCATCGTGTCTCCAGCTTGAGCAGAAGTGCCTGGGCATGTACAGCATGGGTTGTCAGGATAGGTCAGTGTAAACCTGTCCCTGTGTCAACTGTGTCTTTGTTCCAGAGCTCACCTGGAGGTCCCAGCATGCAGAGAAATAAATGCTGCCTCTTCCAGCTCCATCCCTCTCCTACCTGGAACGAGGAGCCTGTGCTGGGGAGAGGGAGCTGGGCTGCAGGGAGATCCCCCCTGTGCC
>NW_016692350.1:0-2836 GCF_001604755.1 Lepidothrix coronata | reverse complement strand
TTTTTTTTTTTTCCCAACAACTAGAAAGATTTGAACTTGTATCTTGGTAAGTTTTGGTCTTCAGTGGAGTAGTGGCTTGTAGACCCAGCAGTGACACCAAACCCTTCTACCCCAGGCATGTGCTTCTACAACTATAGAAGGTAGAAATTCTCTCCACTGATTTTAAATTCAGTATTGACTATTTGTCTTCCTGCAAAACTTGCAGTATGGAAACACTTCCCTATCCCTAAAATCAGCTCAGGTGTCAAGGATGAGGCAACTTTTCTGCAAGGCTGTCTCTTCCTGTCCTCTGATGCAGATTTAATGTGTTGTTTTTCCAGGTGACCCTCCACAGGCTGCTGCCTGGATTGGCCAGTGTATCCTCTACTTGCTGATAATGGTTTTTGAGAAGACTGTGATTAGCCTTGTCTTGCTTATCCCTGGTTGGACAAAGGTAAGCTGTATTTTTCTAGCCCCGGCTGTTGTGGTTTGCCTCTTGTCAGCTTTGCCTGATTCCCATTATCATAGGCCTTTAATCCTTAGGACTTGTTGACAACCCTCTGTAATAATTAGCTATTACTTAAGTTTTGGGAAACGTGACTTTCATAATGGTTTGGCTTTTGGTACATTCTCTTGCTAGTCAAAAGCTTGTGGAATAAGATGATGCTTTAATTTTCTTTCCCCTTCTTGGAAGGATGGAGTGGGCTGGGCTGGCAGCTGAGCCACTTCAGTTCTGCCAGAGGATTTCTACATTATCCTGTCAAGTCAGTCCATGTGGTGTTTTGTGATCCTGTGCCTAAACTAAGGGGACTCTTAGAGATTGATTTGTAAAGTCTCCACGTAACATGATGTGCTTCTCCCTTCAGCTACTCCCATATGGTAGTTGATGCAACGGTAATTGTGTTGATCACGAGTTTCTCTTTTAAAAAAAATGATAGGCTGTGACAAGTAGGTGTAAAACCCAATTCTGGGAGTCAGTGGGTAACTCCAGTTTGGAGTACACTTACACATGGTGCCTGGTACCTCACAGGCTGATGTGACTTGACTGAAGAGTTACAACAGTCTGGGAACACTTATCTGTTCCAGTTCAGGGCTTGTCCTTCAAACCCAGTAGCCTACAGTGATTACACTTGGATGTGAACATGTTCAGTAGCACACACTGCTGGATCCAGAGATGCTGCTGGAATCCTCTCCATGATTATCTTATGTGGCTGGTGTCCTTGTTCTGCAGCTAGGCTCCAAAGAGCCAAGGGAAGTCCCACCAGTTGTCATGGATAGCTACACTGAAAGACTCACAGTACTTATTTCTGTACAAAATCATGTGTTTGGCAGCTGGGCTAAGGGAATATCCCATGGAGTCTTTCTAAGAGCAGCACTGAAGCTAAGGTTGCAGAGCCCTGGCTGGGAGACTGCTGGTGGAAGAAGGCAGTCAATATAATGTTCAAATAATGCTTCTAAATTGTTTTCTCCTCTGCAGCTTCAGCAGATCCTCCTGGGTTATATCCCAAACCCCCAGCTGGAGCTCGTCCTGGTGATGCTTGTTGTGCCTTTCATAGTCAATGTAAGTGGTGCCCCTGCAAGCACTGGGTGGGCTGGTTTGGAAATCAGGGTCCACCCCCATGGGGAGTGTGCACAGGGACTGGCTTGGGGACAACCTTGAAGGGGCTGGGATGGGGTGGATGGGAGTGGAAACAAGTATATCTGTTACTACTGCCCTACCATGGTCTATGTTCCCAGTTTCTGTCCCTCTGTCTAACCTGCTGGGTGGCCGATTCTTCACCTCTTTGAATAACGCTGGGGTTTGTTAGCTGAAGGCTCATCTCAGCAGCAAACTACAGGCACAGGGATGCCCCCAAACCCTTTAAGCTCTTTGTGACCTGAGTAACCTGCCAATCCATCCACTTGGCTGGACTTCAGCTTGTGTTACAGCAAGGCAAAGTGTTCGGGTGACACAGAACTTTTGTTCTTCTTGGAACTAGTTTGGCAAAACCTCTTGAAAGCTCAACTCTTTCATGGTTCCCCTGATTATGGGTAATCACTGATGTTAGACAGTTCCTGCTAAGATGGGAAATGAGAACAAGGTATTAACACTCAGATGCTCCCTGGACAGGTAGTGACTCAGACTCTGAGCTCATACCATGAACATTGCAATGGATGCACCATTGAAAAAGTTGGGGTTTCCAACCTCTCTCCAGCACTCCAGGCTGCATTTCCTGATTTGAAAGCAGATTCTGGTTTTCAAAGAACTGACGAGGGACTGGTGCAGGCAGATGAACCTTGAATGAAGCTTGGTTCATTGGTTATTTTCTGGTGGAAACTTGGCCTATTGTGGTCTGTTTTCCTCTGGGTCTTCAACAACTATGGAATCAGTAGGATTTGTATAAGGGACCTCAGGAATTTGGCTCATCCAACCTCCGTGGACCGAATTGATGCAGTGTTAGTTCGGATATGAGGTTGATCAAGGCTGGACATCTGGAGAAACCAAAAGGAGAAGAAATATCTGTGATTGAATGACTCTGTATTTTGGTCTTTGCAATCTATTCACGTAACTTCTTTCTCCCCAAGGCCATTATGTTCTGGGTTGTGGACAGCTTGATCATGAGGAAACATAAGCAGAAGGACACCCTAGACATCAATGGATCCATAGAAACTCCTCGGGTTAGGAGGACAGAGGAATCTCAGGTAAGAGCAAGGATGCAAACCCGTGTTTGAGACCAAACTGCAAACTTGTGGGGTGGTCTGTGTGCTATACAGAGACAGTACAATGTACCATCGTGTTCTCCAGACCTGGAGTGGTGCTTCATGAATGGGGGTGATGACCCTGTGAAGTCAAACGAATTCTTGTCTAACCATCAGC
>NW_016692349.1:0-2836 GCF_001604755.1 Lepidothrix coronata | reverse complement strand
GCACTTATCCTGCAAGAAATAAATAAATGACATCCAAAATTTCTGGATTTGCTTATTTAAATAAAATTAAACATGGGAACTTTCTCTTTTTTTTTTTTTTTTTTTTTTTTTTTGTTATTCTGAAAAAGTTTGTATCTGATTATGAACTATTTTGTTGGATTTTTTTTATTTTTTATTTTTTTGAAGATCCTATTTACTCTTACAGTGTAGGTGGACAAGTGAAAATCTCTCAGCAATGTATGATGAAGAAGAACTTCAAGAACTTGCAAATTGTAAGCCACAGAGAGAGAGAGGTCTGAGTCACACATGGAAAATCTCTGCCAAATTTCTCTCACCTGAAAAACACATATTTACCCAGGACAAGAGAAGTGTGTAGTTAGTCTAATGAAGCCATGGATGTCTCTCTGTGGATTTCAGTGGGCTTTTGAATGTATATCCCCAGATCCTCATTATCCTGAACTTCTAAATTTATTTTAATTAAACTATAAAATTATAGACATTTAAAAGTTGTCACTTCTAAGTGAGCACATCATCACTTCTTACACAGATTTTATGGTACTTAGAGTGTTGTCAAATGCTGTAGCAATATTGACATTTTTCCTATTTGTTAACTCTCAGGCATTTGTGCTCCCATGGCTAGAACTGCTAAGCTCATCTGCTCATTTGTTTTTTCCTCTGAAAATCAGTTACTCCAATGGCTTTGTTTCCCTCCATTCCCTGTCAGCAATAAGAAAAAGAAAAAAATGAACATGATAAAAAAATTCTCTTTTGATTTTCTTCTGAGATAAAACTTTATTTCCTCTCTCTGTTTGCTCCCCTCTAGCTTTCAGGTATGTATCACCACAGAGTCATTGTGACAGGCATACCATTTGTCCTGATACAAGAGCCACAGAGCCAGCCAAAATGACATTTTTTAAAGCCAAATGGAAAAAACCCCCAGCTTTGAAGCACAGGAAGACATGAACATTCAGTGTTTCCTTCTGCCTCTGTGGCTTTCAGTGAGGCACTCCCAATGATTTCTAAGGAATTATCTTTTGCTTTTTCAGCTTCTTCATTGACTTTTTTTCCCATTGCATTTGTAACGTGAAAACTAAGTCCTGTTGTGGACTTTCTATAAAACATATAGGATAAGAATGGATTATGAGAAAGTCTTTTGCTGTCTTAGTCCTGAGAGCTTCTGCTTCTCCAAACAAGGTGGAGATGATTCAGCCACCAGTGAGCAGCAAGTCGTTCAGGGGCACATAGTCTCCTTGGCCCTTAGTAAACAGATTCCCTCTGTCTAGCCCTTCTTCTGCACATGCTCTTTGTTCTCCTAGTAGAGGTGCTGTGCCTGAGAAGTATGAAACTGAGTGCCCTGTGACAAGTTTGCAGGGCCTTCAGGTTGGTATTTCTGTTACAAATTCCCACAGGTGTTACACACAACCTTTTGAACACTAAACTCCATAAACACGATTTTGAAAAAAGCATAATCTTATAGTTTTAGGTCCTGAAGACATCAGCTGAGGGTGTTCTACAGACCTGGTTGCCCAGTTAGTGAAGAGAAAGGGTGAAAAAGCAGAAGAAAGGAAAACACATTTCACAGATGCATTGCTCATATGTGAGACATGCCCAAGGAACAAGTGGCAGAGCCAAGGTCTGAATCACCCCTTTGGAGGACCAGTCCAGCACTTGAAATAAAAATCTCCAGTTTTCATCTTTCCTTTTGGCTGGAATACATCAAAGCAGCAATGGAAAGTACAAGTGCAAACTCTAAACCCTGTGGTGGCTGTTACGAGAAGTGGGTGTAGAAGTACTTGATTTTTCAAATGCAAATTTTATTCTGTGGCTCAACTCAGAGGAGATAAATGTCACTGTTCTCTGGAATTAAATTTTGATAGTCCAAGAAAAGAAAACAAAAACAAGTGAAAGCGTTACACTAAGATAAAGTGAATTGAAGATGTCATGGGGCAGGATAATCCAGGGGCCCATCATATGCAGCATCAGCTTAAATCAGCATGTGCTGTGGGTGCTCAGCATCTTCAAAATCTGGCACCTCAGCATCTTTTCCATTAATCGGAAGCCCTGGAACATTGCCAAATACTAAAATGTTGGGTTAGGCAAAAGAAAGATAGTTAACTTGTTGAGTCAAGTGATTTCATGTAGCTGGCTCTAGAGGGAGGCTTTTTTGTTCAGAAGGGAAGCAATTGCTGGTGGTTAAAATGTACTTTTAGAGTTTATATATTTAATTAGGAATCGGAAACTTGATAAGGCAGAAGGGACAGGGGGAAAATTGCTGCTTCCAGCATGTGAGGAAAGATGTGAATTTGTTCAGAAAGGAGGGATACAGTCTGGAAAAAAAATATATTTTCAAGATAAGAGAAAAAAAGCATTCTATCTCATTGATGAGGAGGTGTTGGTCTGTGCAACTGAAATTTCTCAGCTGCCTATCTTCCACATCTACAAAACTTATTTGCTAAGCTAAGTAAGTGTAGATTGTATGTACAATTAAGCACAAGTTTGTTTCTTTGGGTAGAAAGTCTCCCTCGCCTAGAAAGTTTCCTCAAGATGGGATGGAGCTATTCCCTGTTCATCTGGAGGTATCTCTCAACTCCAGAGTCCAAGTGCTTGGTCTGCCAGTTTTCTGCTTCAGTGGCAGTCTGGACTGCGTGGGAATCCCTTGTGCATGTTGGATTGCTGGGACAGAAGATACAGAGAAAGTGAAAATTTACTCCTCATGGGTTTTCTTGTCTTAGTCCTCTCCCAAGAAATTTCACACCAAGAACATGCCAAAATTCTAGGTCTCCCTAAAACTGTTTTTTTTTTTGTTGTTTTTTTTTTTGTTTGTTTTTTTTTTAAT
>NW_016692348.1:0-2843 GCF_001604755.1 Lepidothrix coronata | reverse complement strand
AGAGTTCTACTATGGGCTCATTTTCTGGCCTGGTGGACCTAATTGTAGCCCTTATGGGATCACAGCAGGCTGAGTATGCTTACATAAATAATGATCAGCGACTTGTGTTGAGGAGAATACCTACATTTGTGTGAGAAGTCATAAGTTTGACCTCTGTAAAATCAGAAGTACTACCAAGCTTTAGTTGTATTTGTTTAACATTAACATTAATGAAGAATCTTTCAGAGAGAATAAACATTGGAAAGTATAAATTGACAAAGTTACGTCTTCTTATCATGCTGGCATGTTATTCATTGTGAATGTTGCTACAGTGAATTTTATTAGAATTAAATCTTTTTCAGGTGCTTGCATATTCAGTGGCCTGTTCCTGTGTCTCTGCTTTCAGTGCTGGAATCATAGAAGCAGCTGAGGCTGAGGAGGCCATGAACAAGCTACGGACTTTAGCAGAAAATAACCAGCAGGTGCTTGGGTTTTGCTTCAGTTCTGTTTTTCTCTTATCTATTTAATTGGATTCTGCTTTACCTAGACTGTAAGTCTAGAAAATTATATTGATCTACTTTCATCCTTAACAAGTGTTGAGTGTGCTGTGCATACGATGCGATTACCAAGGCTACCACTTGATTCACTGATGTGTTGCCTACAGGTGTATGGCAATTACCAGATGGTGAAATAAAGGCAGGTTTTATGTGTTTGATTTCATTTAAAAGGGAAGTTGGTATTTTTGAGTTCTTCATGTCTTTAGTCCCTACATCCTGCCAATTTTTGCCTCTTTTATAGCATGTTTCTTAAAAATCTTTTTCTTGGTAGAAAAATACGTCAACTGTGCTCTTCTGAATTTTTGCTTTCCCTTAGCCTCCAGACAATACATCATAACCTTAGCCACAGCTTCCTCCAGATGTATGTTTCATCCCTAGTGTCCTAGGGTACCCCCAAAAAATGCAAAAAATAATCTCCATATCTTAGTGCAGGTTCTTTTCTGTTAAATGTTTGCCAGGAAAAAAAGGAGCCAGGAAGAGGCAAACATTGTGAATCAAAGCCTGGTATTACACTAATCAGCTGTTCAGAATGTTCCTCTGAAAAATAGGAAATCAGAACAACCTACGGGTGCTACAGCTTTTTATCGCCATATCAGAAAGTTTGCTCTCAAGTAAAGACTCTGTATGCCAAAGATCAGTATTTAATCTCAGAAAATCTCATGACGCTTGACATGAGAAAACACTTGAAATAAGCAAGCAATCTAGTATTTTGGACAATGACATTGCTTCTAATTATTGGGAAATAATAAGTATTTAGGTAAGGTTTCCATAATAAATGTTAAAAAGAATCCTTTGTAAGATCTGTTTTTTAATGTGTCCTTTTCATCTTACAGACCTACAGTTTCGCTTTAGCTTTAGGTGCAGTAGTACATGGATTGTCATCTTGTGGTCATGGGAAAGCTGAAGACCTGAGTAACAGACTAATACCAGCCTGGATAAAAATTGTGCTTGCTGAGGTAAAGGAGTTTGAATTAATATGCTGGGTTTGTACTTGTTGCTTTGAGTTGGGTTTTGTTTGCTTGTTTGGTTGGTTGGTGGTGGGGGGGCAGCGTGTCATTTAAAATTAACAGTAGGCACATAATTTTCCTTTCTTCTGCAGGAGTGGTGCTAGGAAGAGTTACTGCTATCTAAACATACTGTTTAATTGATATTTGGAAGCAAAAATACATCTTTGGGCTGTTTGCTAAAGGAAAAAAAACTGTTTCTCTTCTGCTCAGATGGTTTATGAGAAATGCTTATCTCAATGAGATCTTAATTTGGACATTTTTACTAATTTGGAACGATGTCCAAGGATAAAATCTAAATTATTAAATGAAAATGTTTTGTGAAATTAGGTGGTGCTTGTCAAAATTAGACTAAAAGAATAGTGATTATATTGCCTTAGTTGCTACAATAATTTTAATTTATCTTGTTAGAAAAGTCAGGTGTTTGAAATCAAACTCCAAACTTACACATTAAGATTGCAGCTGAAGGTAAGTATCAGTAAAGAAGCAGTGTTTTAGACTTGAATTGCACTGGTGTATTTTGTGAAATACAGACTGTGCTAGGAAAAAAAGTGATTTATCAATCCATGATGATTTCAGATTTGGGGGAGTGAGAGAGAAGCTCTGTATAAAGCCTTCACTCATCAAGAGAGGGATAAATATTATCTACCATGCTGGAGTCTGACCTGAAAAGGCTGTTAGGATAAGAGGTGTACGATAGTTATGGTTTTTAAGTTGCAAGAAACAAGTATTTTGTCCTACAGTAGTGTTGTGTGATAACAATGACTCACTAGTCCTGCATTATTCTTCCAGGGTTCTCCAACAATGGAGCGTCTGGCTGCCGTCAGTGGGCTGGTTGCACTGGTGGGCTCTGAAGGAGGCTTGATACAGGTGAGAACGTGCAAGCAAATGGTACCTTAATCTCATGGAGAAGTTTGACTTGAAGACAAGATGGATTGCATCTTCTCCATTTTTACAGGAGTAATTATATACCAGGGCATCACATTTTTGCAATCATTCGTATTGGGTATGAACCAAGTGATATTGAATTGCAGTGGGTAAAACTGGGTCCATTCCATGTTCCCATCATATGGCCCATGTGCAGTGCCACTGGGGAAAACTTTCCAGCCATGTGAGCTTTCTCCTTTTCTCTTCCGCTCCACCACAAAAAGGCATGTGTGCAAATGTAATCTGTCTTTTCAGGACCTGTTCTCTGTTTTGTTACATCTTTTTTTTTTTTTTTTGGCAGCTGAAATCTGAGAGCGTGCAGTCCTCACAGTTTCAGAGTAAGCTGAATGAAGTCATCAGAGCCCTTACACAGGTA
>NW_016692347.1:0-2844 GCF_001604755.1 Lepidothrix coronata | reverse complement strand
GAGTCTCAGGGATATGGGGACAGGCAGGACCACAGGGACAAGTCCCAGGGACATGGGGACAGGCAGGACACAGGGACAAGGACTTGGGGACAGGCAGGACACAGGGACAAGTCCCAGGGACTTGGGGACAGGCAGGACACAGGGACAAGGACTTGGGGACAGGCAGGACACAGGGACAAGTCCCAGGGACTTGGGGACAGGCAGGACACAGGGACACGTCCCAGGGACTTGGGGACAGGCAGGACACACGGACAAGGACTTGGGGACAGGCAGGACAGTGGGACAAGTCCCAGGGACTTGGGGACAGGCAGGACAGGGGGACAAGTCCCAGGGACTTGGGGACAGGCAGGACACACGGACAAGACACAGGGACAAGTCCCAGGGACATGGGGACAGGCAGGACACACGGACAAGGACTTGGGGACAGGTAGGACACAGGGACAAGTCCCAGGGACTTGGGGACAGGCAGGACACACGGACAAGGACTTGGGGACAGGCAGGGACAAGTCCCAGGGACATGGGGACAGGCAGGACACACAGACAAGGACTTGGGGACAGGCAGGACCACAGGGACAAGTCCCAGGGACATGGGGACAGGCAGGGACGAGTCTCAGGGATATGGGGACAGGCAGGACACAGGGACAAGTCCCAGGGACTTGGGGACAGGCAGGACACAAGGACAAGTCCCAGGGATATGGGGACAGGCAGGACACACGGACAAGGACTTGGGGACAGGCAGGACACAGGGACAAGACACAGGGACAAGTGCCAGGGACTTGGGGACAGGCAGGACACTGGGACAAGTCCCAGGGACTTGGGGACAGGCAGGACACACGGACAAGGACTTGGGGACAGGCAGGACACACGGACAAGTCTCAGGGACTTGGGGACAGGCAGGACAGGGGGACAAGTCCCAGGGATATGGGGACAGGCAGGACACACAGACAAGGACTTGGGGACAGGCAGGACACAGGGACAAGTCCCAGGGATATGGGGACAGGCAGGACACAGGGACACGTCCCAGGGACTTGGGGACAGGCAGGCCACCGGTGCCAGGCTTGGGGTGTCCCCCGTGCGCCCACCCCGGTGGCCCAGCACACACGCGTGCCCACCGTCCCGCCACCATCACGCGTGCGGTGCCCGCCGGCCCCCCCCTCGCCCCCCCGGCGCCACGTACAGTGGACCTGCAGCTTCTCGGTGGTCGACCTCTCGGAGTTCTGCAGGGACTCGTGGTCCACCGAGCAGGTCACCTCGGCCCCGTTCTCCTCCTTGGTCACCCGGAACTCCACCCGGCTGCTCACCGTGAACGTCTTCCCGTTGGGGTCCTCCAGCACCTCCACGCCCGTGTCTGCGGGGACGGGGCACGGGGGGGGCCCTCAGAGCTCAGGGGGCACCACAACAAGGTCACAGCGGTCACTTTGTCCCCACAGTGTCCCCCCAAACCCCACCTGACCCCCACAGGATGTGTCCAGGTTAGGAGGGACCCACCAGGACCATCCCCAGGCAGGGGACACAGGGGGCCCTCAGAGCTCAGGGGACACCACGGCGAGGTCATGGGGGTCATCTNGGAGGGACCCACCAGGACCATCCCCAGGCAGGGGACACAGGGGGCCCTCAGAGCTCAGGGGACACCACGGCGAGGTCATGGGGGTCATCTTGTCCCCACAGTGTCCCCCCAAACCCCACCTGATCCCCACAGGATGTGTCCAGGTTGGGAGGGACCCACCAGGACCATCCCCAGGCAGGGGACAGGGGGGGCCCTCAGAGCTCAGGGGACACCACGGCGAGGTCACGGGGGTCATCTTGTCCCCACGGTGTCCCCAAACCCCACCTGACCCCCACAGGACCACGGGATGAGTCTGAGGTGGGAGGGACCCACCAGGACCATCCCCAGGCAGGGGACACGGGGCCCTCAGAGCTCAGGGGACACCACGGCGAGGTCACGGTGGCCACTTTGTCCCCATGGTGTCCCCCCAAACCCCACCTGACCCCCACGGGATGTGTCCAGGTTGGGAGGGACCCACCAGGACCGTCCCCAAGAGGTGTGACCAAGGCAGGGGACAGGGGGCCCTCAGAGCTCAGGGGACACCACGGCGAGGTCATGGGGGTCATCTTGTCCCCACGGTGTCCCCCCCAAACCCCACTGGACCCCCACAGGATGTGTCCAAGTTGGGAGGGACCCACCAGGACCGTCCCCTCAGAGCTCAGGGGACACCACGGCGAGGTCATGGGGGTCATCTTGTCCCCACGGTGTCCCCCCCAAACCCCACCTGACCCCCACAGGATGTGTCCAGGTTGGGAGGGACCCACCAGGACCATCCCCAGGCAGGGGACACGGGGGGCCCTCAGAGCTCAGGGGACACCACAACAAGGTCACAGCGGTCACCTTGTCCCCACGGTGTCCCCCCAAACCCCACCTGACCCCCACGGGATGTGTCCAGGTTGGGAGGGACCCACCAGGACCGTCCCCTCAGAGCTCAGGGGACAGGGGGGCCCTCAGAGCTCAGGGGACACCACGACGAGGTCACGGCGGCCACTTTGTCCCCACGGTGTCCCCAAAGGCCACCCCAACACCCACAGGACCACAGGGCTGCCCCTCGGTTGCCCCCCCATGGTTGGCACCCACCCTTGACTCCCAGTTGCCCCCCGGGTGACATCCCCATGGTTGGCACCCACCCTTGAGCTCGCGGTTGCCCCCTGGTTGCCCCTTGGTTGCCCCCCAGGGTTGGCACCCACCCTTGAGCTCGCGGTTGCCCCCTGGTTGCCCCTCGGTTGCCCCCCATGTTGGCACCCACCCTTGAGCTCGCGGTTGCCCCCCCGTGGTTGGTACCCACCCTTGAGCTC
>NW_016692346.1:0-2845 GCF_001604755.1 Lepidothrix coronata | reverse complement strand
TGGATCTGGTGGCGGGTGATACGATTTAGTGCTTTAGGGGTTACAGTGGTAGCACTGTTTTGATGACTGGACTTGATGATCTTCAAGGTTTCTTCCAACTTTGATGATTCTATGAAATACTGCCAAGTTATGGACTTTATGTGCTCAATATAAGTTTTTAATGCTTCTGTTGTGCTATTTCTCTCATTGCTTGTATAAGAAATAATATTCAGGGTGATGTTTTGTACATCAAACAGCATTGCCCAGTCTGGATTTAGAAGAGTATTTTATCAAGTTGTAAATAGAAGCAATTGCATGATAAACATTTATTGAGGAGTCTTTTTATGTATTCTTTCCATCCTTCTGTGTTGCCAAGGTGACCATACAGAGATAAACCAGCTTAAAATATAAATAATCATATCCCTGAATATTTCAAATTCAGAATGTCTACTGAGTAACATTAGAACTGTCAGACTTACACAAGTCTGAAAGATCTTACAGCTTTTAGTTACATGTCTTTTAAGGTTATAGCATCACAAGAAGGCAATCCACTGAATTATGTTTTTCCTCCCATAACTCGCAATGCAGCAGTATTCTGCTGTAAGAAATGAATTGTTCAGAAAAAGTAACTGAAGGGTAAGACTCAGAATTACTGTGATGTCATACTATGATGACAAGCTGATAACCTTCAATGTACAGTTTTTATAGAAGTTCACCTGACTGTCAGCAGCTAAACTGCCATCAAGCACTGGCTTAGATTTTCTTTCAAACACTTTTTCATTTCTTTAGATTTCAGCTTCATGGAAAAAAAATACTCCCACAAAAGACTTAACTGAGGCATGTAGCTCCAGGGAGACTTCACAGCTGAAAATCTCAAGGTTATCATATTCATCCCTCCCATGTTGTACCACAAATGCCGTAGGAGATACCCTATTTCACCCAGTTGAAAGACCAAGTTTCAGAGGTTAGTTAATGAGAGAGAATATGTCCAGCTTCCAGAAAAGCACTCTTGCACAAGAGTTCTAAAAACTTCTCCTAAAAGTGCCAGTAGCACATTAAAAAATCCATACAGAAAAATCAATGATTTCTTTGTTTTTCAGATTCAGTAAAGTGTGGTTTCCAAAGATCACACAGTATTCACGTGCATTTATATTATTCTCTTTTAAGAATATGACTCCTAACATAGATCAGCCAGTGAAGTGACATAGGCCAGGTAGCCCGGTCTGGTACTTAGTTTTTTTGCAATTTCCAGACTTTTAAGTACTGCTGTTGATGCATAGGCAGAGCATTCAGAGCAATCAAGTTCCTACAAAAAGATCATATGAATTCAGGATACTAACTTATGTTTATGTCTTAAGATCTGTATGGTATGGAAAAGAACAAGATTCCTGTCCTCTCCATGACAGTCTGCTAGCTATGGCATTTACCTGGGAAGTAGAAGAACAAAGTTCAGAGTCTTTCTCAGACAAAAATTTTCCTTTTCCTGCTTGTCAGAACAAAGTCTTGTCCAGAAGGTGGCAAGCAGGCTGCAACTCAGCTGCCCATCCTGTTCTTTTCTCCACCTCTGCTGCGCTGGACTGCATTCCACACATTTGGCAGATGTTACCATAACTGTTGTGCCATGTAAAGGAGACTGCAGGGTTAATCGATGTATAGGTAGCTGAAGTCTTCCTTACCTCTAAGGAAAGAGGAACAGAGAATTTACTGTGTTGCACCATGGTAGCAGTCAACTCATGAGCACTGGTATGGGTATGGTCCATGTTCATGCTACCATTCTCCTTTGGTAGTATATTATGCCCACCAGGAAGTGGTGGAGCTTTCAGTTATCTGTGTAAAACATGGCTTCTGCATTTTTTCCTTTAAGTGTACCTGTATTCCACCACTAGATTAGGGAAGCCATCTTGGAATGTTATGACAATTTTATAAAGATTACATAAAGATTTTTTTTGTACCTGTAAAACAATAGGAAAAAACACCAGAAGCTTTTGAGGGGCAAGGTGAGAAAATCTGTTCAGAATCAGAGATCAGGTTCAGAGTAAGATGAAGCAGAACTGAAGAGAGTCAAGTCAGAAAATGCAACCAGGAAGAAGGAAATACTCGGGCACACAGATGCAGGCATGAAATACAATTAGAGGAATGTGTCAGTGGTAGGATCACCTCACTGAGCAGATGGAGAAACATCCATTAGTCAAACTCACAGCCTAGTTCTCCAGTGGTGACATCTTTGAGTGTCATTTAACTGTTCTTAGCCAGAAAGACATTTAATAGGCCTAATGTACTCTAACGATAGAGTACAAAGCATACAGAAGAAGGGTATGCAATAATTATTTTTCCTCAAAATGAAGATTGTAAACTACCTGACAATATTTAGATAAACAGGTACTACCATGGACACTGAAAAAATTGCAAAGTGTGCCTGGCACTCTCTAAAAGCAACCAAACTTTGTGTCAGCAGCCAAAATAGCTTTCTAATGCACGAGATAATCATCCCTCATATTGGCTGTGACTTTCGTCTGCCTCAGTGACTGGATCAGTGTTGCCAGAAGCAGTTTGCTCTGAGGAATGACGGAGAGGAGGGCAAATAGTGTGGGAAAGAATAGACGGCTACCACAAACCAGATATTTTATAGCAGGAATTCACACTGAGAGGCTGTTGAAATAGTGTTCAGTGAATGGCAGTGATTTAAATACTATTCTTGTTGTAGATGCAGGGACTGATTCACAGAGGGCATAAGCAGGTGCAGCTTCATTGAAGTCAATAGTGCAGCACCCACTGGGCCTGAATTTAGATCACAGTAGGACTTACTGTGAAGTGTATTACACTAATGATAGCTATGGCAACATACTGTTTTCTGCATGACCTAGAT
>NW_016692345.1:0-2846 GCF_001604755.1 Lepidothrix coronata | reverse complement strand
TCCAACCTTAACAATTCCCTGATTCCATTTGCAGGCTGAGCTGGATGTTTCTCCTGGAGAAACATTCCAGATCTGCCTGGATGAACAGCAGCTCTGTCCTGGAGAAGGGGAGGCAGGAGACTGCAAAAATCAGCGAGTTCTCTTGCAGGAAGGGTCTGGAGTAGAAAGCAGGTGGCAGCTTGCATTGGAATAACTCCTGTCTTTATGGATTTGGGGTGGGGGAAATGGGCAGGCTTTGCCTGATCCCAGAGCCTCACTGTGGAGACTCACACTCGGTTGGCAGTGAGGGCCAGCCTTCAGAGAGATTAAAAAAAAAAAAAAAGAGTCATTTAATTGCATTAATTAATCAGGAAATGGAATAAGTGCAATTCAGTTTTCCTGGGTTTTTACCTGCAGGACCTTCCTGCTGGTAAAAGCAGGATCACAGCACTGGGGCTCTGACCTCTTGTTCCAGGCCCTGATCGTGTCCAAGCTGTCACTGATGCCTTTGTTGTCCCTCAGTGTCCGGGTACAGTTGTTGTGCACCTGCTTTTGGGGTCCATTCCAGCCTGGAGACCTGGGCTGGTTTGGGCAGGGGTGGAGGAGCTGCCTCCCCTTCCTGCTGCCCCATCCTCACCTTCCCTGGCACTCCCCATCCAGCCTGAGGATTCCCAGGGCTGCCATTTCACCATTTGCTTTTGGCACTGGGAGGATTTAACCAAAGCAAACTCCACTTGAGTTGGGCAGATTCTGCAGGGTTTGGAATGATTTTTGTCTTTGGAAACGAGCACGGACAGAACAGTTGGGGAGTGTTGCAAGGGCTTAGTTGGGTCATTCAGATTTGCTCTCCTACCCAGGCTTGATTTATTTTTTTTGCCTTGGAAAGGGAAAATAACGTGGTGCTTTGCTGTTGGCCACGGGCAGAGCCTGTGGGATGGATGTGTGGGATGGGACAGCCCCATTCCTCATCCCCTGCTTTGCTCCATCCCTGCTCAGGCACCTTTCCCAGCACTGAGTAAACCTCACCCTTGAGCACTGGTTTGTTTTTTTTTTTTTTAATGTTCTCCCCGTTCCTCCCATTTAAATGTGGATGTTGTAATTACAGAGCACAGAATCCCAGTTTTTAGAGATCTGTGACCACAATAAAGTGAATCCAGACACCAGAGTGGTTTCATTTGCTGCCACTGCAGCTGATTTCCTCCCCCAGCACTGCTGTGCAGTGCTCAGGGCTTGGCAGCCACCAAAACCAGCTGTCAAAAAAGGTTTCTTACCCCCACACTTTTAAGTTAATGATGTTCTGAAATTAATGGTGCAGCAGACTAATCCTGTCATCTCGTTTTGATGGACTCGCCGGCTCTTGCCAGTGATGTTTCCAACTGGCTGCTTTGTTTGGAGGCAGAGTGCTGAGGAAGTGGATCCCCAGGTGCCAGGGACTCTACATACATACATATATATATATACATTGGAAAAATGTTGGTTTTCTTTAACTCATCCTAAGTTTTACAGCTTTAATTTGGTTGGGATAGCGTGGTTCACCAACAAGCTTTCAGGCACATCAACAGGAACTTTTGGGCAGCAGTGGATGAGTTTCTCCACTCCAGTGTCTCTGGTTGTCACTTTGCTCTGGAAGTGGCTCCAGCCCCACCCTGGGCACAGGAGAGGCACGAACTTCAGCAGTGGGGAGGAAATTGTGCTGTTGTGGTGAAAAGCTGAAGGAGCTGAGTGTGATTAGTTCGGGGAAAGGAAAAGTGGGAAAGGAGACAAAGATCTTCAAGTGTGGGAGAGCTGGAAGGGGATGGAACACTGGCACAAGTTGTGCAGGCAGGTTGTGGACTCTCCATCCCTGGAAGTGTCCAAGGCCAGGTTGGACAGGGCTTGGAGTAACCTGGGACAGTGGAAGGTGTCCCTGCCCATGGCAGGGGTGGGACTGGATGGGCTTTAAGGTCCCTTCCAACCCAAATCCACGATTCTGTGGGAATTAGTTGTTTGCCAGGTCTGTCTCTATGTGGACAGGACAGGAAGCTGTTGGTTTAGGTGGTGTAAAGGGAAAGCCTTTGGAATGTATAAATGGGAGAACACCAGGCTGAACACCTGGAGAGGGAGGTGAAGTCTCCAGGCCTCTGTCAGAGGTGATTCTCACACAGAGAAACCCTGTCCTGGGGCAGCTGGATTTTCCACACTTTCTCTGCTTCTGTGGCTTAAGTCTCTTTTTCACCCCTAACACAACGTGGGGTTTCTGGCAGGCATCCAGCTCATCCAGCTCTCCCTGGTACTGGAATTTGGGAAGGAAGCTCCTCACTCTGCCAGCTGTGTGTCCTCCCTGTGATCTGAGGCTGCTGCAGTTTCCTGGGGCCAGAGGGAGGACAAGGATAGTCAACATGTCCCATTCCCAGCCTTCCCAGGGCTGGGATACCTCCTGGAGGAGCTCCTACCTGCTTTCATCGTGGAGAGGTGCTGCTGTGGAAACCTCCTGGCAGCACCTTTGGGAGCTGAATCCTGATGGAGAACAGAAAAATAGAAAACATGCCCGTACCCAAAGACCTCTTCCCTCATCCCGAGCTCTACAGCCCAGGGAAGGAGAGAGATTCATAATGGAGATGAAAGTTGCCATCTGGGTTCACTTTCCATCGAGGATGTTCTCCATGGAGAGTGGGGAGAGAAGCTGTTAACACCAGCTGTGGATTTAGGGATGCAGCAGGGAATTCTCCTGCCTGTGGAAATCAGTTTAGTTGGAAGGATCTTGTGGTGTTGGGCACTGCAGGGATGGGAGTGGTGGGTAGGACTGGTTTTACTCTATTTTTTTATTACAAGTACAGATGTATTTTCCTTGTAAACATCAAGAGATGTAAAGGTAAAAGTTCCTGTCT
>NW_016692344.1:0-2848 GCF_001604755.1 Lepidothrix coronata | reverse complement strand
GTGGCAGTGAGGGTCTCAGAACGTAGGTTCCTACAAACCCTACTGCTCTAGTTAATCTTCATGCAACGCTTCTGTAGATTCATACTCTTGAGTAGAGCAAACTATTTATGGGTTGAGTGTCTTCTGATGTGAAAGGTTATGAAAGGATTATGTCTTCCTGTTTCTTGTCTGGGTTTTCACCTGATATTGCCTTTCACGGGTCTTGTTTCATTTGCACTAATCTTCAATAGACAGCAAAGATCTGTGAGAGGTGCAATCCAGTGCTATGAAAGCAGGGTGGGGGAAGTTACAGCCTTTATTTTTTGTGCTTTCCAAATTTTTTGGTATCCTACACTGGACCTTGAAGTTATTTTTCTTTCCTAATGTTCCAGACATGGGTTATTTCCACAGGTTTTTCAAAGCATAACTTCTGTTTAGTATAAAGTTTCAACACTGTGATATTTTTGCAGTTAAGCTGGATATCTTGTCATGACTTTCTGTGAGTTCCAGTCTTCATGAAAACATTGGGATGAATTTTCTGTGTGTTGTGTCATCCCAGAAGTAATTTTTCAACATGGAAAGCCTGGACAAAATATTTCCTTAATGGCATATGGAAAAAATACTCTTCCAGGGTTTTAAGGATATCTTTTGCTTGCCAGTGGCTGAAGTGGTTAGGGAGGGAGGGGAAAATGCCTCATCCTTAAAGTGCAAAAAGGAGCTGTGCTAGATTAAGAATTGTGGTTTAGAAAAAAATTTGCAAAGAGATTCTAAAGACTGATGATGACTTATTGTATTCTGTTAAATGATTCTAATACATCACAATTCATGTTGCAACACTAAATGTTCTGAGTATGCAATATAGTTGAGAATGATAGGAATTCAGTTAGGAATATATATATATATTCCTATACACACACACACATATATATTTCTTTTGTAATGTCATTGCAGGAATCAGTTTATATCTTATTTGAGTGCATTTTAGAAGCCATTCAAGATGCATGGCACTTTCCAGTCTTGTTTCTGCTTTGCTTTTCCTGTGTCCCACTTAATGCTTGATACAGAGTAAATGGGTGGTGGCATTTCAGGGTAGAGCACAAACCCACTTGCATCCATGGGCTGGATCTGTAAAGTTAATGGTAAATGAACCTCCTTCTGTGTTAAAGAGCTCCTGGCTGGGGCGAAAGGTTTGAGGGAGGGCAGGGTTGTAGGTGTGCCTGGGACAGGGCAGGTTCTGTTCTTGTTCCTTGGTGTGTTTAGTACCTGGCTTGGACTTTCTACCCAGAAAGTATGTTGATTGCGTGAGTCCTGTGGACATTTACTTGTCTAAAATAGTTGAAAATACAGTTTTTAGCAGCTCAGAAATACTGCACAAGTTCCTGAGTAGTAATCCATACTCTGTATTATTTCATAGGCACAAATAAGAAACTTTGGAGTGGTCATTTGGTTCATGCAATTGAAAAGTTTCAACATAATGTTTCAACATTTAGTTTCATCATTGCAGACTTTCTTTGGGAAGTGCTAAAAGGCTTTGACAATTTCAAACAAACTTTTTTAAAAAACTTTAATGAACGTTTGTCCAAAATTAAAAGACATTAAGGAGACGATGTTAAGTTCAAAGGTGAAATAACTAAAGATATGCTTCAGTTTGTCCCCAAGGAAATTGCAACTTCTTTTGTGCTTTGTGTAGGAAAAAGAATCTCTATTGGTATAATTTTTAATTTTTGGTTTCATTCACTGAACTAAAATATATTTAGCTGAACCAATCTAACAAAAATCATCCTTGGGTAGATGCTTAAAAAAGCAGTTGGATTGCAAACTCGTTAGTGCCCATAGCAGGATTACTTTAACCATTGAAATGAAGTATCGTTCCTTTCCAAGCACAAGTGATATATTGCTGGGGTTTTGTTTATTCAGTTATCAAGGAGGATTATATCCAAAATTGAAAAAGTCATGGCTCCATCCACTGACTTAATCTAGAGTATAATACGACTGAATCTTTTTTCTTTTTGTTCTGATCATGAGTTTGCATTTTTAAGAGTAGATGGAAAAACTCTAGATAAATATAAGTTTTTTATTTTTCCTGAGGTTTCCTTTTTCTCTTTATTATTCTCTTGTGGTCATTGCAAATGTTTGCAGCTGTGCACAGGATGTGTTTTGGCATGCTCAGTTTGTGGAGAGCAAGATGCAGACAGGAGGTTGTCTGTTGATGCTTTATTTTGATTGTACCCTGCTATCGGTGAATGAATCCAAATTTTAATTCTTTACTTGATGCAGGATCTCTTATCCAGTTTTTCAGTATTAGTATTTTGTCGTGACTTGCCTTAGATGTAGAATGCTGTTTATCATCTGCAAGAGCTTTCACAATAGGACTGCTTGCATATTTACAGTCAGACTTCAGAATCTCTGTGATCCTGTTAAATGAGACCTGCTTTTTATATTAAACAAGATCCAGTGGTGTGGTTTTGTCCACAGCTTAGTGGGGCATTTTTTTCTACAAGCCAACTGTTTCTAATCGGAAGCCGCCTTTTATTAGGAGCGTGGTGTAACATGATAAATATGTAATCTGGTGGTTTAGTGCAGGCCTGTTCTTGATGGAGAACATTTGCTTACCTACTGGAATGCTGAAGTGGTAACCGGTGTCCAGAGAAGATTGTCCCAACACACTTCCAGTGTCCTACAGTGCTTGCTGGTTTCTCCTGCTCTCCAGTCCCTGCGCTCCCAGTCCAGTTGGTTTCATCTTACCCTCTGCTCAGATTGGTGTGATTGGGATGATAGCAGTGACTGCTGGTTCAAAGCTGGAGCTCTCAAGTGCTGAAACTGTACAAATAGCAAGCACAAAAGCTCAACTTTTTTTTTTTTTTTTTTT
>NW_016692343.1:0-2848 GCF_001604755.1 Lepidothrix coronata | reverse complement strand
TTTTTTTTTTTCTTTTTTTTTTTTAATCAAAAGCTGTTTTCCTTTAAAACTAAAGTCTCCATCAGTGACTACAAACTGAAGCGGTATTGGCACAGTTAGCTCACAGTAAGGGTTCTCTCCTTGCATTTTTTTTTTTTTTTACTTTACACTGTATTTTCTCCCATATATTTTAGGATTCTAAAGGAGGAAAGGTTAGTGTTGCTTTTGGAATATACTATTTTTTTTTTCTTTGCCTTCAGAAATGGCCTTTTATTGAAACCTCACTCATCTTTATTGCATCCTTCTCTCTCTTCCACTGCACATCGAGGTGATGTGCCTCCACACAACACAACCACAGCACTCCCAAGTAGTCAAACAGCCATGAAAATAAGTGTTCCCTCCGCGACACGGCTCGGAAAAATGTCCCGAGTTGCAAACGTACAAAAATAATGAGTATAGTTTAGTGGCTATAAAAAATTAATCTCCCCTAAAAATACATTACTCTATGAACAATTTAGGGAATTGGTTCTTCCAACAACAAAAAAAAAAAAAAAACAAAAACAAAAAAACAAACCCAAACGTATTTGGATATTTTCCTACAGGCTGCAAACTGAACCTGGCAAGGGGAAACTGTAAGAAAAGCAGGGAAATAAGAAGGTTTAACACTGAAAATCACCAACGTTAGTCTCATGTTAAAAAGAAACAATATCCAGGGAAAGACAACAGGCATCCCATGAAACTGCCAGTGGTTTTAGGAGTGCAGGTTGGAAAAGAGACAGCTGCTATCAGCAGTGAAGGAAACGAGATTTGGCGTAAAAGGGAATATTTTAGTGGGGAAAAAAAAGCAAGGAATCTCTGTTTGTGCTGCAGCTTCTTAAATAATCCAACTAAAAGGGGGGTTATGTACAGTAACTGCACTCTGGCAGGTAGGCAGGGGGGAGCAAGGAAAAAACAACTATCCCAAAAGGAGGTGTTGGCAGTAAAACTGTGTCTGGTGATCCGGGAAAAAGAGGGCGGGGGCAGGAAACAGAAAGGAACAATCTGAAAGGTGAGTCGAGTCCATAGCAGCAAATAGGTGTCCTTACCTGTTAACTGAGGGCCAGGGACACGGGGACAGGGTCCTAAGGACTGAGTAAGGACAGTGCTCCTCAGTATCTCCAAGGAAAAGCAGAAGTTCAAAGCTCTACATTGCATAGTAAGCAGGAAAAGAAACTGGATACTTGCAGACAGGCCTTGGAACCCGTTCTCTGCCCTCAGCTCCCGGCACCAGCACAACGCAGTGGGTTTGTTTCCTCTTTGCACGGTTACCTCGTATCCCTGACTTGAAAGACTTGGACAAGACATCCCGGCTCCATCACCTGAGCACTGCCAGCACTGCCGGGGTGGCTGAGCTCCAAGGATTCGGCCATCTGCCCCTTCCCAGCTCGAGGCAGGTGCCCCCTCCTCAAGGCACCACCCGAATCCCTCACGAGGTCCAACAGAGCTGCAAACCACCCCAAACCACGGGATTTCTGACCCTGTCTGACTGGAAGGCCTCAGGCAGCGCTGGCAGCACGGCCTGGTTTAACCCTGCCAGCACTTCCCGCTCCCAATGACCACAAAGCTGGAAGTTTCTGTCTCCAGGGGCTCGGGGTCCCTCGGAGTCCATCGGGGTTTGTTTCTCTGGGATTTGTTTGGGGGGCGAGGGGGTGTCCCCCTCTTTCCCCCCCATAAATGCACTATTTTATAAACACATTCACCTGATCCAGATTCCATTTTGTGTGGCATTTCCATGTGCCCTGACTTCGAGAGCGTAAACACACCTCAACTTCTGGTCCCACAGCTTTTACAAGCGAAAACCAAAAAAAAAAAAACAATGAAAAGCTGCAAATAGAAACAGCACGGGGATACTAAATCCCCACCACTGCAAACATACCTTCAATGGTGTTATTTTCAAGTGTTGTGTAATTAAACAATGTGTTCATACAGCTGTCGGGCAAATCATGATCTCCAAGCTTTTATTACGTGCCTAGAAACTACTCAAGGTCTCTCTACTGCCAGATATTAAATACAAAAAATACACTATCCACCGAAGACTCTTTTTTTTTTTTTTTTACTTAGTACATTCCAATTCTGATTGGCTGAACTGCAGCAGATGCCTCTGGATTTCTATAACTGGCTAGTAAAAAGCAAAAAAAACCTGTGACAACGACAAGAACAAAACCCTCCCAGGGCAAGAGTATGCCAAAAATGTGAATTACTGCACTGGTATCTCCAAGCAAAGCCTCACTTTTATACATTTTTCTTCTGAAATACCTCATCTGTACTCAGCAGCAGGGATTCTGTGGTAATGTAACTCCAAAGTGGTCCGTGAACTCAGCTTCCCTCCGAGACAGATTTCCCACCACAACAAACACAGGCCACCGGAGCTCTCCCACAGAGCTTCTGTACTCCTAACTTAAAAATACCTTTCCACTAGTCATTTTTCCCATCCAGGTTTTCCTTAGCATTACCCCAGTGCAATTTTTTACGACGGATGTTTTTTCCCTTAACTGCGTTTGTGCAAACTTGAACGTTCGTTTGGCAACTGCTCGGGAGCTTAACAAAAAGCTCAGTGACCCAGCTGGTGCTTCCCTGTTAAAAAAAAGCAAAAGCAACCAGGAAAAGTTCCGTGGCAGCAGACGTGGAGGTACTTGCTCAGCACGAGGTGTGTGTGATTTTGACACCACCTTGGCCGTTTCGCTGCAGCGACCAGAACTTTCTTTGTAAGAAATTACCTAGTTTTGAAAAATTCCATATTCATCTCTAAAAAAATAAGACAAGTATTTGTATTAAAAGCTGGAGATCATTGATTTCAGCAAGTTATGGCTTTTTTTTTTTTTTTTTTTTT
>NW_016692342.1:0-2848 GCF_001604755.1 Lepidothrix coronata | reverse complement strand
AAAAAAAAAAAAAAAAAAAAAAGGAAGCTGCTTGAACCACACAGAAACAGGCATCAAATTAGATACGGTAATATTTATAAATGTTTTTTAGTGTAAACATAACAGTTCGTCTTCTAGATTTACTGTAAACCATTGTACACATCATCTGATTATGAAAGACAAAGACAAGAGAAACTGAAAGTATTTAATATTCAATCCACTTACAAAGCAGGTGGCTTAATGCAAGCTGATTTATCTATGATCCCCGAGGAACATCTTTTCCAAAGTGACAGTAAATACTGTCCCAATGTTTTTGCACATTTGCATTTTGCAATGCTGAGCACATTTAAATAAACTATAATCTATTATATGTGAAAGAATGTTGATGAGCAACTTGGATCCTGAAGTGGATTAAAACCTCCTCCAAAGGCAAAACGTTAGTACATTATAACTTAATTCTATATACTATATTATGCAGCAAATCTTAACTATAGAAAATACTTCAATCAGTGATGGACTGTTGGTAATTTATAAAGAGGGAATCTATGATCAAGGCAAAAACTAGGTAACCACATAATTTGTGTCTCAGTTTCTACAGAAATTTACAGGCTTTCAATTTACTAATGAAAAATAAAAACAAGAGACAAGTGGATTTAGCTAACTTTATTAACTTTAAATCTAATAAAAATCCCAAGACACGCCTGGAATCCTTAGAAATTCTATGAATGCATGTATATAAACCCAAACAAAAACCCTGCAGCTTTAAGTCCTTACTGAATGGTTTTATATTAAAAAAAACCACAAACCAACAACAAAACCCAAACAGCAACAACAACAAAAAGGAAAAAAAAACAAAAACAAAAACAAAAGGAAAAAAAAACAACCCTCAATGTGCGCAGATACTTCAACTTAAGTTAGCAGAAGACCAAACAGATTCTAAGCTTCTTTTCCATTTCCCTAATAAGTCTTTCAATCTGCAAGTATCTACAATCCAGCTAACTGAAATCAACATTTAGTGTTCACTAGAGCTGTTTCACAGCAGCATATATTTAAGTTAGGGATTCAAATTTCTAGACATAGAAGAAAATGATAAATACAATCTGAACAGCAGTCTAAATGTTTAATATTGACATTCAAATATATCTGCATTGTGCTGAAATTTTAGAAACAAACACAAAAATCTGATCAGACAAAAACTCTGGTGATGAGTATGCTATATGTATCAGTCAAACTGAATATAGTCCATATTCTGTTCCCAGTATTAAGGATGTTATTTGACTCAGAACTGATATTGTAAATATACAGCAGCCATTTTTTCCTAATTAAGGAATGTCTCAATACATAATATTATCCTTTTCTAGATGATCTTTATACATTTAAACTAAAATATATGATTGATTAAATTAAGGAATTCGAGGTTAGTAATGAGTGAAATCATACTTTCAAAGCTTGATACTACATAAAACAAACCAAAAGAAAGAGACCACACAATTCTACTTACTAAAGCAGCTAATCTTGCCTGCAAGTTTGGGGTCACAAAGCCCATAATATGTGCAAACAAATGCAATACAAGGAACCATGCAAAAATACAGTAATGAATTGAAAGAAAAAAAATGTAAAACCTAAAAAAAAAAAAAATAAATTTAGAAAAAATTATAAATACACTGAAAGAAACTCAACTGTCTTCTACAATAAACTGTAGGTCTAGCATTAGTTGTACCATGTAGCAGAGCCAGCACTCTAAGGTTCAATGTTCCAAATCTGCGCAGGTAAGTCGTGCCATCTTTGGTTGACTGCAGTACCAGGAGGGATGAGAGGGAGCGAGCGGGAGGACAAGAGTTCTGGAAAGCAGTGTCAACTTTCACTGGGCAGCTGAGCCTCAATGTCCACTCTGCAAATGGGGCACTTCTTGTTAGTAATCAACCACTGATCTACACAGACTTGGTGGAAAAGGTGCATACACGGAAGGCGCCTGTCAGCAGAACAGAGAAACATGGGTGTTAGTGCAGCATTTCCACATCCACACACACACTGGAAAAACACAACCTGGCTTTTGCTACTCAGGGCTGTTCTTTCTGCAGGTCCATGCTTTCCCAAAAGTTTCACAGCCTTTCCAGTTGAACCTTCACTCTGTCTAGTTCCAACAAGAAATGGATATGGGCAATGAAGTCAAGTATCAACTGGATTCCACTGTATTAGGCTGACTTAAATCTGTTATAGCTTAAGTAGCACAACTCCAGTCCAGAAAAACTAAAAGTGACAGCTGTGATTAATTCAAGGTATCAGCTTGGGCTCATAACACAGGCAGTCAACTTATGAAAGACCGTAATAAAATAACCTACATTCTACCTAAAGACAAGGCAGACTTAACAATGTGTGTTTTCAGTTGCAACTTGTTTTATTTCATTAGTTCAACAACAGACTATTTAATGGTAACTGTTCACCCAGGTAGTCCTGCAAGTGTGCCATATTTGACTGTGGTGTCGAAGCCAGAACATTTAACATCACATTCTGATATTCAGTGTTATTTACCTGACATCTTCACCTTCCTCCAATATAGACAAACAGATGGTACACTTTTCCTCTGTGTCTTCTTCTGTTCCTTCCTCTGCATCTTGTTTGCAGTGTAGTTTCCTCTGTGAGAACCAATCAGTTGTTACCTTATTAGTAGAGATGACATTATTGACAAACTGAGTAAAATCTGTTTTTGATACATATTCAACACATATTTCTTTGAAAACATTTTGTAATATTTATTCACATGTATTTGAACCGAAATGAATCAAGAACCAGCACTTGGAGCAAAACTTAGACATTTGAGACTTAACTATTGTTAATTATAGAAGTCTGCAGGACTGTGAATATATTA
>NW_016692341.1:0-2849 GCF_001604755.1 Lepidothrix coronata | reverse complement strand
TTGAATTTCGCTTGTATTTTCTACACTTTTGTTTCTCATGTCACTCATTCCCAGATAAAATCTGTTATCACAGCTTTGACATACTTCAATACTTAATATGAATGCTTTTTTTGCTCCCTGGATTTATTGTCTCAAGCACACATATTTCTATCTCTCTACACATAACATTAGCAGACTACAAGTACTACTCAAATAATTCTTAATAGATGATAAAGATTTGTCCAATTTTTTTCTCTGTTTAAAACTAAATCCGTAAGTAAATGTGTAACTCTGCATCAAAGTAATTTAATGCAATAGCTGTATATATCTGATTTTTTTCCATACAAAACACTGGACACTGTATCCAAAGAAAGATCAAAGATGCAAGTTGCTTTGCTTTTATGACTGATAGCATCCTCTAAGCCCACAAATTTAAAAGTCATTGAAGAGGTGCCATATCAATTTAATTCCAAGACATTATAAGATTTTTGTCTGTCATTGAGTGATTTTATGTACCTAATGTATTTTACACCACCATCTGTTTGAAACTCTGCAGAGAAATATCTTGCCTCTCATTGAAACTATTTGAAAATAATTATATTTTCTTCTGGAATAACAAAACAGCAATTTGTTACAATACTTATGAATGTCATCATGCTATAAGAGAGCAATTCTTCGGGTTACCTTACAAAATTTTCATTCATAGGGAGGTCTTAATCTGAATTAAAATTTACAGACATATCTTAGATTTTAAATATCAAGAGGTAGAACTGATGGAAAAGGAAGAAAGAGCAGACTGGGAATAAAATTTCCTTGCTAAAGTCACAAAAAGAAAGTATCATTTAATTTCTCTGTTGTTAGATTCTCTCATTTATTAAATTACAGTCTATGAAAATTTGTCTAGCTGCAGGTATCTCTTGTTCTGCAAAACAATAATCTATATTTTGAAAACTTTCTAAGAAATTTTAAAATTATTGTTAAGACTTCAGCTACATAAATTGCCAGGGGAGTGAGCAAAGGCTTTAATTATAAACATCTGGGAGAATTTCTCTCTGGTTGAGTTTACCTAATTTGTCTTTCAGGGAAAGGTATTCTACATCTAAGGCATAGCTTTCACAAGATGCACTACATCACTAGCACAAAGCATTTAGAAGTCTGGTCAATCCAACTTCACTTAAATTTCTAAAAGGTACAAATATTTTGCATATTCCGAGACTAATCTCATGCTGATCTGACATTCTTTGAATCAGATATTTCTGTCATCAATGAGAAGTTCAATTCAAAATAAACAACTAAAGCTAGTGGCATGCCACAAATCTGAAATTAATGTAAAGTGTGATCCAGATAATTTCCAAGGATATCAACTGACAATTTCAGTTGAATAGAAAAGGAAGATAAGGTCTCTCAAGATTATATGTTTTACATGTTAACTATTATAAAGCAGATGACGATTTATGCAACTTTAAACTCTTTACTAAGACTCTGACACCAGTAGCATATCCAAATCATAGATAATTTGTCTCAAAAAAGATAATAGATAAAAGAGGTACATTAAAGATGGTACCAAAATTTTTACTATATTTCACTGCATCTCTACTACTAAGGTCACAAGGACAGAGATAATAAAAATCCATGATAGAAAGTACGAATTAAAGATGAATTTTTTTGTACTCTGTCATATAAATACTGTATAATGTATTTTTCAGCTCAAAAGTGTAAAGCTGCTAATCAAATCTGTTCAGCTTCAGCGTGTGTTTTTCTGACTGATGAGTTTTAGGTTAACTGGAACTCCTCTGAGGAAAAGGAAGATTCCTCCATTCTCAAGAGTAACTAAACTTGTTTAACAGAGAGGAGTTTCTATAGCTCAGAGGGGGACCTGTGCCCCTGCCTCCAAAACTCTAAATTTTTTGGTGACAGAAAGAGACTTCAAGGAGACTGTAGAGTTTATTCCATATAGGAATCCACTGAAGATTGTTTGACCACATAATCTGGAAGGAAAGGATATTAAAGAGAAGTGATAAAATTCATTTTTCAGACCTTCATATTCTGTCTAGCTGAGAATATGAAGGTCTTTGTTTTCACTATTAAACCCCAAAAAAGGTCATTAGCTTAATACTTGGTGGTCTAATAAAATAAGGCTTTGGAAAAGCCTTATTATACTTTTGACATCTCTTGCTGTGTTACTTACACCAAAAGACTCAACCAAACAGGTCATCAAACAAAGATATGAACAAAGGAATATTATGAACTCAAAAAGTACTAATTTATAAAGACAGAGCACAGAAAATGGAACTGAAGCTACCTATGGAACCACACCAGCTTTGCTTTACTTAAGGTTTATACACCAGAAGTTCAGTAACCCAGAAATTTAGTCTGATGAAAGAAAATAAATTCTGTCCTTATTAAATACAGATTTTCCTTTAAAACTGCAGTGATTTATTTGTTGGTGTTAATATAAGATTCAAAATGACGACTGTAGTAGAAACTTGACCTAATCTGGCAATATTGCAAATAAATCAGTATATAATTTTTAGGAGAAATTAACTGGTAAGATAAATGTCTGTTATGATGTATCATTATCATTTTGCAAATATCATGTTTCACCCTATTAAACATACAAATGGCAAGTTATATATGACAGGCTCTAGAAGGGCACTGTATCATATGAGATTACAGAGTGAAAAAGAGCAAAACTAAAGTGCACAGGATGGAAGACTTTTAAGTAATTAGGACATTTTCACCAATTTTCTCTGTCTGCTATGAAACTGAAATACAAACTGTGTACTGCGAATACTGTTCTACTTTGAACCTTCTCTTGGTCTTCCAGTGTATTTTCAGATATTTTTTGGATTGGTGAATTTTGTTTGTTG
>NW_016692340.1:0-2857 GCF_001604755.1 Lepidothrix coronata | reverse complement strand
AGGAGAACCTGGAGAACTCCAGAGGCAGCTGCTCCAACCCAGGCCCTTGCTCACCCTCAAGGTCATGCTCAGCTGGGTGGGGGCTGTTTTTTGACCCCAAGAACCTATAAAACTGGCAAAGTGTTGTACTCCTCAAAAAAATACTACCCACCACCACCACACCAGGTGCAGTGCCAGGCTGGACTTTGCCCAAGCAGGATTTGTGACTGCTCCCCTCAGGTAGGAGGTGGAAATGTTTCAGGGAGGCAGAGGGAAGAACCACAGGAGCAGGATCTGGGACAGCCTGGGATCTGGGACAGCCTGGACTGACAGAGCCCAGGATTCCATGCCACTCTCCTCCTTAGCTTGGCATAAAAGAGACCTGGGGCAAGGGTGGCTTCCTGGTGTGGCCATGTGCTGCCAAGTGGTGAGTGGAGCCTGGAGCAACAAGCCTTGGTCAGCCCCGAGGGTTTAAGGTGGGAATGGGGTTCAGCAGCGCTCCTGAGAGAAATGCAGCTCCCACTGCCTCTTCCTGAGGCAGGGAGAGACCACCAGTCCAGAGCAGGGACCCCAAGACATATTTACAGGCAGCAGAGAGCACGACCCCAGCCCCTGGCAGCAGCCCCCCTGGCACCCAGGCACTGCCCACTCCCAGCTCCTCCCAGCCTGGATCCCAGATCCCTTCTGCAGGAGAAACCACACACTCTGCCTGGAAATATTCCACTTTTTTTTCCTTTATGTTGCACTGCAGTTTGAACAGATATGAACATGCAGAGTGATGCCACCCGTCAGCAGGAGCTCGGCACAGAGCGCAGCAACGCCCGTCAGCGTTCAACAGGGAGAGAGGCCCTTGGAAAAGAGGCAGGAGACACACTCCCAGCAGGAACAGCACCCCCAGAGCCCCCACGTGTCCTCTCCTGCCCACACCACAGACCCTCCAGCCTCTCCTTGCTGTAGGACAGCAGGATGACCTCTCCAGCTGTCCCACTTCTGGCAAGAACAGAAGCAGCAGCAAGGAGAAGCAGAGTTTTTCTCTGCTGCAATAGCTGTGGGTTTGAACTGCTGTTTTCCCTTCCCAAGGAGGCAGGAGAATTATTTCACAAAATCAACTGACCCTTGTTTTCCCAGGAGAGCAGGAGGGAGTAAAACTCAGGAGGTACCTGTGCCAAACTGAACTGGCAAGGAGTGGATGAGCAGCTCTGAAGAGCCCGAGGAAGCAAAGCAGTACATCAAGGATATACCCCAAAACCTCTCAGGTCTGGCTTTCTCAGCCCTAACACCCTTTTTTTTTTTTTGCTCTAACCCCTCCTCCTCTCCCCACTGCCCTTTGGGAATTGTGGCAGATGGTTGGAGCTGCTCTGGCTGCTCTGTGGCCCTGCCTCCTGCTCCACACAGGACACTGGGGGTGACTCCAAGGAGCTGCCTCCACAGCAGGCTCGGGTGGGGATGCTGGAAGTTTTACTTGCCCAAGGTGAGGACTATCCAACCCTACACATCCTGCCCCACTCAACGGGCTGACTGAAGGAGGGGGGGGAGAAAAGGAGGGTTCAGTTGAATTTAGCCTTTGAAAAGTCCATTTCTGGATGCTGTTCCATGAACCTGCAGGAAAAACAAAGACAAGAGTTCGGGTGAGTCAGCAGGAGCCAGAACAGCCCTGTTTGGGGAGGGAAGGATTTTTGCTTTGTCCCCACACCCTCCACAGCAGGGAATGTTCTGCTGAGCTCCTTGGGACACACTCCCTGGACTACAAACACCTCTTCCTCGGGTCAGTGGTAGCAGCATTCCTGCCATCCTACCAGGTCAGCAAGCCCAGACACACAGGAGTTAATTATCAGACACCCTTTAACTGTTACCTCTCGGACACGTGGCAGCTACAACACTGATTGTGGGGCAGAGGGGAGATTGTGAGGGCAGATTATGATTTAAGATTGAGCCTTGTCAGCTTGAGCATTACTGGGGAGTATCTCCAGTGCTCTGACAGTAAAAACTCATGGAGGACATGACCAGAGGAATCTGGTTTCATACCAGGTGCAACCTGAATGGTTTGGACTGGGAGGGACCTTAAAGATCATCTTGTTCCAACCTCCTGCGATGGGCAGGGACACCTTCCAGGGACTATTTGGACTTAGGTTGCCACATCAGAATGTTTGGAGCCCAACACCCTGTGTCTAGGAGTGCTCAGGAGTGATGTGTGCGTGCAGAAGCTCCCCAGTTCCTCCTGTGACCTGTTCTCCAGGGGATACAACACGTCACACCCACGTGGAGGATCCACACACAAAGTGCAAGTAAGGGCAGGCCTCGGTCCCCTCTGTGTTCCCATCTCAGGGCTTCACCTGAAATGCCACCACGGCATTTCCACTTTCCATTTCCAGGGAAATCTGTGCTGTGAGGATAATGTCCTCGTTTGGCAGCCAGGAGAGCTCCACTGGCAGATATCAGCACCTACCTGGGTGTCACAGAGTCTACTTTGGCCTGAACAAAGTCTAAACTTCCTCTCCATCCTCTGCCAGCCAATCTCTGGAGAAGCCAAACTTCCAGAGCACCCAGACAAGTGACCTTGCCAACGAGGTGCCCTGCATGTGGACTTCCCAGGAGCAGAGCTACCTCCCATTCCAACAACTCAACAGGCACTAAGGAAGCCTGGTCTCTGCTCTAGTTACACCCCACAGGGAAGCTTCTGGCATTAGAGATAAAGCCAAGGGAAACAAGGAGTCAGGTCAGCTCCTTCCATCCGGAGATAAGATGTGGATCTGCACTTGCTGGAGAAGCTCAGTGACCCAGAATTGCCTCCACCCCTTCCTGAACGGCCTTGGGAGCCCCAGGAGTCATTCCCCCAGAACTGCATTTCTGCCAAACAGGGCAATAAAGCCATAAAAGT
>NW_016692339.1:0-2857 GCF_001604755.1 Lepidothrix coronata | reverse complement strand
GGGGGGGGGGCGGGCAGGAAGGGCGGAAGCGCCGCCGTCATTCCCGCCCAATGCGCATGCGTAAAAGGCGGGGCGGTGGCGGGCGCTGCGCACGCGCAGTGTGGCGGCCGCCAGGTTTGAACGGCGAGACGGTTGGAGAGGCGGGAGGAGCGTGAGGGGGGTCAGTGCCGGGGGGACAATGCCCGGGGCAACGGGGGGGCAGTGCCGGAGGGAGGGGCAGTGGCCGTGCCAGCGGTGGTCAGTGCCCAGGGCAGCGGGAGGGGCCGTGGCCGGGGCTGGGTCAGGCCGGGCTGGGCTCCCTCCTTCCCCTCGGAGGATGCTCCGGGAGGCCCGAGTGTCCCGGGGGAGTCGCGGTGGTGGCTGAGGGAGGGGCGATGGTGCAGGTGGGGAGGAGGGCGAGGGGTGTTTTCCAACCCTAGCTGCTCGGTAGAAAGGCTGCAGAAGAATCCAATGTTTGCGAAATAGAAAGGTAAGTGTTATTATGATCCTTTAAAATCTGTACACAACCCTGCAGGGGATCGTGGCTTGTTGACTGATGACACTGGCATGCACAATACAAGTAAGGAAAATAAAAATGCACAAAATAAACTGAGGAGAAAACTGTTGGTTGTGTTATTCCATCTTTCTGGTTATGTTGATTTTTTGGCTCACAATGCTATCTAAAATTTTATCGGGTCATTTTTAAATTGAAAGGAGCTTGTGTTAATTTTTTGCCTTGTGAATTTTTTTCTTCCTTTTTCTAATGTAAGAAAGAATAAAGTTTTGATACACTGTTGTCTGTGCATCTTCTGAGTATATTGTCTGACCTGCTGGAGGGCAGTCAGCTCTAAATTATTTCTGCTGCATTCAATCTAGTGTTTTGCAGGATGCCTCTAAAATCTCTTTGTCAGGAAAATAAATGTTTCTTTTCTTGCAGGGAACCAGGTCTCTGATGTTCTTCAGCTGTTGGAGGTTGATCTCTTTTCTTGCCTAGTGAAGGACTGGATCTCGTGACAAATGAGGAAAATTCTCCAGTCTCAGCTGGGAGACAGAAAAGATGAAGAAAATATGGAGTTCTAGGACCCCAAAGCGGCCTCTGGAGGTTGACCATAAAATCCAAACTGATCTCTCTGCGTGGCGGAAAAGAGGGAAAAGTGACCCTGAAAAAAGTTCCCAGAATCATCAGTCTCCTGGAGGTCAGAAAAATGACATCAATCAGAAAAACGATGTTGGTGGGAAAAACGACAGCCAGGAAGTCTCTCTGGAGAAAGCTTTGAGCTACTTTGAGAAAGGTAAGAGCACTTTTAAGGTTGGCTCTCTAAGACTGAAAACATAATAATTACATTCTTCATAAAAAGAGTGATAATAATATAAAAATAATATATTTTACGTCTGGTTTTCCTCTTCAATGCCTGAGCTATGTAATATTTTTTTTAATGTATTAAAAGCTTTCTGTCACTACTATGTAAAAAAAAAAAGGAATATGATAGAATCATGGAATGGTTTGGGTTGGAAGGGACCAAACTCCTGCCATGGGCAGGGACATCTTCCACCATCCCAGGTTGCTCCAAGCCCTGTCCAACCTGGCTTTGGACACTTCCATGGATAGGTCATCCACAGCTTCTCTGGGAAACATGTGCCAGGGCCTCCCCACCCTCACAGTAAACAATTGTTTCCTAATACCTAATCTAAGTCTACTTTCTGTCACTTTGTATCTATTCCCCCTTGTCCTGTCACTACATGCTCTTGTAAAAAGTCCCTCTCCATCTCTCTTAATAAAAAGAATAATTTTAAAATAATCTAATTTTACTTCTGTATTCCCTCCTTAATCCCTGAGCTATGTAAATGTTTCTTTAATGTCTTGAAAGTTCTTCCCCCTCTTATTACTGTGTAAAGAAAAAGGAGTATACGTAGGGGCAGTTCAGAGAAGCTTAAAGTTTGTTTTCATTTCGGAAGTTGTTACATCCCGTGTTTGTCCCGTTTGTTTTCCCTAGTTCAAGGCCAAGGCCGTGTTTCCCTGAGAAACAACAGTGCTCTGCAGAAACACTTGGCTGCTGTGGAAAGCATTGCCCTGCAACAAGGGCTGCCCCCTGAAGGTTTTGAGATACTGTTGAACGTGGTGCTCAGTGGCAAATTTGGTAAAACCTTTATGTGTTGCTGGTGTATCTTCTGTGAATGTCTCCTTCTCCTCCAATCAAACCTGCTTCAGATAATGTGTTTGTGGTGGCTGTATTGTTGGGTACTGTAGTGTAAAATTAATTTTTCTGGCATGCCTTGGTGTAAAAAACTAACCTCAGTTCTTACTCCAGGGGAGTGGTGCCCAGTTAAATATTATGGCTTGTTACAGATTTTGTTTTAAATTTTTTTCCTTTGTTCATAATTGCAGGTTTCTGAAAGGCTTGAATTGTGCCCTCACCAAGCATTGTGTTTTTTCTTTGCTGTAATTGTTTGTGTAGGTTTCGTTTCCCCAAGATCAAAATAACTAAACAAACTGACATAGCTGTGTTAGTGAAAGTTGCTAAAATTAGGTTGTCATCCCCACAGTCAATTCAGCAGTCAGTGCAGCCCTCGTGTTGCTTTCTTAGAAATGTTGTTCACCATTTATACTTCTAAATAATGAAATATTAATTGGAAAAAACCCTAAACTTCTACCTCCCTCCAGCACAAGGGGAGCACACAGAATTCTTTCCCCGTTATGCAAGTAGTTTAGTGATTCTCTTCATTTAAAATGATCAGCTCATCTCCAGATCTGCTGATCTTTGACTTACAGTCCCATACCCTTTTGCTCAAGGCATTGGTTGTTTAATGTTAAGAGAATCTGTGTTACTTTTGGTTGTCTTGCCAGGAGCCTGAAGACTATTTTGATACTAAAATACTC
>NW_016692338.1:0-2859 GCF_001604755.1 Lepidothrix coronata | reverse complement strand
CCGACGGTGCCATGGGGGTCTTTGGGCACAGGGGGGCTGGGAAGGCGGAGTGGCCCCCTGAGCTCCCAACTTCCTGTGGGGTGCTGGGGGCTGCTGGATCCAATCTCAGCCTTGGATTCTGCCAAAACTTTCAGTTTAGAGGAATTACACAGGTGTGACTGAAACACTTTTGTCCCTCAGGTTTTAATGGTGGCAAATCATATCAATTGATAGAAATGAATTTATTTAGGGTTACAAATGATCAGACAAAAGATCTTCATCAGAATTATTTACTGCACCACATAAACAATAAAACTACCAGGAGTATAGGTTAAGATAGTACAGTGCTCTACACTAAAGCAATTGTTGAAGCAATTCTACTAAAGCTGGCACAAAAGCAATAATTCTGAATTAGAGATGGATGGAACTTCCCCAGACCAACGCTCATGTGGAGATCTCTGCTCTTAACCTCAAAAAGTGACCTTGGGGGGTCCCCAGCCAAGGCAGGCATCTCCATACACCCCCTAAGAAGGGTTCTGTTGGCAGAACCTGCCCCTGGGAAAGGGGACTGGCCCTTTCTGGTAGAAAGGGATTGACTGCCAGTCACTGGACTCCACGGGTTGCCTCACCATCAGGAGGTTCATTTGGGGTGGAAGCAGTGGCCAAAACTCTTCCCACAGTTGGGGCACTCAAAGGGCTTCCCTTACTGGTGGGTCCGTTGGTGTGAGGTCAAGGTAGAGCTCTGGTTGAAGCTCTTCCCACACTCCCCACACTTGTAAGGTTTCTCCCCGGTGTGGATGCACCGGTGGGTGACGAGGTGAGAGTTCCGGTTGAAGCCCTTCCCGCAGTTGGTGCACCGGAAGGGCCTCTCATCCGTGTGCGTCCGCTCATGCAGGAGGAGATGTGAGCTGGTCTTAAACCTCTTCCCGCATTCCAAGCACTTGTACGGCCGCTCCCCAGTGTGGATGCACTGGTGTTTGTGGAGGCTGGAGCTGTCACTGAAGCTCTTCCCACATTCCCCACATGTGTAGGGCCGCTCCCCAGTATGGATGGCCTGGTGTCGGATCAGGTTGGAGCTTTGGTTGAAGCTCTTCCCACATTCCAAGCACTTGTAGGGACGTTCTCCAGTGTGGATGTGCTGGTGGGTGAGGAGGTTGGAGCTGGAACTGAAGCTCTTCCCACATTCCCCACATGTGTAGGGACGTTCTCCAGTGTGGATCTGCTGGTGTCGGATCAGGTGGTAGCTCTTCTTGAAGCTCTTCTCACATTCCAAACACTTGAAGGGCTTCTCCCGGCTGGGAGGCTGGTCAGGAACCACCAGGTCAGAGCTCCCCCTCAAGCTCCAGCCACCTTCCCAGCACAGGCTGGCTCTTTCCTCCTCAGAGCACCCTTGACTGGCTTTGGAGCCCCTCCTGTGAAGGGATCTCCGGCCCTTTTCCTCCCCGCTGCCTTCCTGCGCCGGGGAGCCCTTCAAAACGGCCTCTCCCACCAGGGTCTCACGGGGGGATTTGTCCTCCGGGCTCTCCGTCCTCAGCTCAGGGCCTGTGGCAGGAAGCAAGAAGGACATGGAGGGGATTTGCCTCTGGCCCACAGGGAAGGCCAAGGACATCCCCCCAACTCCGGCCCCAGCAGGACGGCGGCGGCAGCAGGGTTGTCCTGCAGCCGGGGCCATGCTGGGCTGACAGAGCCAGCACAACACCCGCCCAAAGGGACACTGACTTCCTCCTCACCTGCCTGGGGGGCCCAAGGCATCTTCCTCTTCCTCGCAGCCTCCTCCTCCATCCGCCCAAGCTTTGGGAAGGACAAATCCTGATGGGAGGGAATAGAAAGGCTGAGTGCATTTGCTTGGGGGTTCCTCCTGCCCAAGTCCATCTCTAGAACTCACCAGGCATCCTGTGTCCATAAAAACTTCCAAAACACCAAGATTTAGCCCAGAAAAACCTAAACCACCCAGATTCAGGAAAAGAATTCCTCAAAAATAGCAAGAAGACCCCTGCTTTCCCGAAGTGCAAATACTTGACATTTGACTAAAATATACTCCAAAATATGAAGATTAGCCCAAACAACCTGTCCCAGAAGTTCCCCCTCTCTGGACTTGTCCCCTCTGGCGTTCAGAGGGTCTCTCTTATCTGGGATGCTGGAGATCCCAGTTCAGCATGCTGGGAGTGTTGGGGTCCCAAGGGTCCCTTCTCCTCTGACTCTCACCTTTGGGGTGCCACGTTCCCGGACATTCCCTCTCTCCAAGTTCTCCACTTGGTTGTCTTGGGGATCCCAGGGGTCCCCACTGTCCAGGTTTCCCCTTCTCCATGCCTCCCGTTTCAGGTTCCCAGAGGTCCCGGGGCTCCACCCTCTCCATGCTCCTCCCTCCAGGCTGCCGGGGATCCCCCAGCTCTGGCATTGCCCCACTCCACCCTCCACACTCGGCAGCTCCCGGGCTCCACACCCACCCCCGGCACTCCCGGGAAGCCCCAAACCCGCTGTGTCCCCCCCACCGGCACTGGGCTGACAATGGAGCCGGCGGGGCCTGACCCAGCAACACCAACCCCCATCGTGGGGGGGACCCGCATCCCCCCACCAACTGCCAGGGCTCTGCCACCAACCCAGCCCGGCACCCCCAAAAAACACCTCCCGCCCACCCCCAAGAGCCACCAAGGGCACAGTCCTGCACAAGGACCGGCTGTGCCCAAGGCAACCAAACAGCCCCACAGGAGGGGGGACACCAGAGGCTGCCCCAGGGCAAGGAGTACAGGGAGCAGAACGAGCGCCCTGACACATGGGCGGGCTCTGGGTTCAGCCTGACCAGGGGCAATTTGGCACCAAGAGCATGGCCTCGAACACTGGCTCGGCACAGGGGGCCCGAGCTCCCCCCTCTCCAGGCTC
>NW_016692337.1:6641-9319 GCF_001604755.1 Lepidothrix coronata | reverse complement strand
CCTTCAGTTCTTTTATACCTTGAGACTGTATATGGGAGAAATGCCATGATGCTTCTCAGGGGGCCAAAATAACATTGTTTTACTGGCAAACTTTGGAAAATAATGGAACGTGGCAAAATTTGAAAGCATTTTACAAAGCATTGATTTAGCAAATTCTAGCCCATCCAAGTTAAAGTTACCCAAATATCAAGAAAAAGAAATTAGGAGAAGAGAAAGAAGTAAAGAAAGAGAACGAGAGAGAGAGACAGAGACAGAGACAGAATTACAGTTATTGCCTTAGCTCCAGCATAAATCCAGCTACCAGAAGTCCAAGAATGGTAGAGCCGCGTGGTGACTCCTGTGACCACCCCCACCTTCAGGTAGGGCTTCTGGTGTTCCAGTCATTTAGGGTCTGGGTTAGGGGTTCCAGGGGGTGTGGTGTGGGACAGCACTCCCAGTGTGCCAGGGACTGACAGCTTCACTACAGGCTCTCAAGGAGGTGGGATATGAGGGTGGCAGAGCACCATTGCACCTTGGCAGAACCTGATCTGCCCCCCCGAGTTGTTTTGAACCAGTAATAATTTCAATAAATTTTTTCGGTCCCTCACAGTAGTAAAGAAGGCATTTTTCTGCAGGCAGGATGGGTCTGCTGGAGATATGGAGCACAGCCTGCTGATCCAACCCAGTATTTGTGGATATTACTTACTTTAGATTGATTACAGTTTCAGCAGAAACCCCACTTAGGAAACCACACAGTGTGCAGGTAATTGGAAACAGAACCTGCCACAAGCACTTTGAAAGTTTAGCACTGGCCTTTGAATTTGTAAATAGAAAAGGCCTGTGGCTCTGCAGTAAAATGGTGGCTTCTCAGGAAGGAAACAGAGACCTTTTGTTTTCTCTCCCCAAATAGTTTTCTTTTTCTTTGTTTCTCTCTTTGATCTAAGAAAACTCCAGGATAGCTCCTTTAATTAAGGGGCAGTAGACAAAGCCTTGTCCACAGAGCGATGTTTGTGTTGATGCACACAGCTAAGCCGACAGGCTCTGTTGTTTCCTTCATCTTTTTATTCTATTTGGAAAAGCAAGACACTTTTCATATGAATTTTTTTTAAGGTTATAATATACCCTGTTTTAAAGGATGCCTCCCCTCCACACTGGTGTTTTTATGAGCATGTCACCAATGGTAATACATAATTATATATAGGAAACATAAATTTTACTTCTATATCTGTTGTTAAGTAACTAGGATTTCAGTAATTTCCTTAGCCTGTGTTAATTCTCCATCTTTCACTGTTCTTTTCTTTTCTGCTTGTACCTAACTCCTTTCAGGACTCCTTAAAATGTCAGATGTGATCACAGTTGTGATCAGCTATCTTTTCAGGAAAGATTGTTTCTAATTTTTTGTTTTGCACTAATCACATGGACACCTTTCAGCTAAAGAAAGTGTCATCTGATTCACCCTGAAAAATATGACTCTTCAAAATCATCTGTGGTTAAACTCCTACTCATTCAGCATCTCCTAGGTGACAGTGACTGCACATACACCAAGATATTTTAAAATGAAATATCCCATGGTTACAATCACTGTTTGAATTATGATGATGATAATGGGGTTTGGTATCTAACCTAGAGAGCTCCAAGACACCACTGGGATTGTTCATACTGTACTTGTTAACCTAGCTCAAAATCTGTGTAAGACAGAATTTGAAGTGCTAGTGGCAGTATTTTAAGTTAGTTTGTCTATCTGACCATTGCAAACATCAGTGTAACTGGACTGGGAAAAAAAGAGGGGAAATACGGTTGAAGTATGCCAGGATAAAGAAACAGTATTTTGAGTCATTTAATGAATGTTTATCCAACTGTTTAAACATCAAATTCTTCCACAAGTAACTTAGTCATTGTGGGAGGAAAAAGAACTATTGCCTTACTGCTAGTAGGTGGCATATAAATCTAAATGAAGCTATAGTAAAGCAAGTGACAGATGAAATGTGCATAAACCTCCAAACTTGTGGATTGGATGACAAATAACTAAGTGATAGTGGCAGTGCAGAGGTGCTAGGCCAGGAAGGGGGATAATCATCTCTCACAGCAGATGAGATATGACTGGAGCATAAGCATCAAGGAAGGATAAGAACTGTGCTCAGACAGAAGGTCTGTTCCCACACCCAGCCTGCATACTTCCTTTTCCAGCATTACAAACTGCTACTCTACTAATTCCTATTTGGCATAAACAAAGCAGAGGCTTGAGAAGGATGGATGAGAGGTTTATAGTCTGTTTGAGAGCCGTGCTCAGCTCCTCTTCAAACACCTCCCCTGGGTCACATATTTGGTTTGCTGTTACCTATTGCACCTCCTTGAAACAGGTTGCTGCTTCAGAATAAGACACACTTGTGTGCCAGGAGATGGAGGAAAGAATGAAATGCTTTAAAAAATGGAAATAGTTTGTTTTTCACCTTTTAAAGATTTGAAAGAACTTGTAGTTTTGGATGTCTGGGCAAAACAGCATTGAGTGTTACCCATTGCAGGGTTAATCTAAATTAAAAAAAAAGGGGGCCCCTGGTGGTCTAGTGGTTAGGGTGCAGGACTCTCACCGCTGCGACCCGGGTTCGAGGGGCCCCTGGTGGTCTAGTGGTTAGGGTGCAGGACTCTCACCGCTGCGACCCGGGTTCGATTCCCAGCCCCCCGGGCAGATGGAGCTCGTC
>NW_016692337.1:0-2860 GCF_001604755.1 Lepidothrix coronata | reverse complement strand
TCATCTGCCGGGGCCGAGTGAAACTCGGACAGTGGCAGTGAGGGTCTCAGGACGTAGGTTTGTTTAGAGTGACCTTCTCTTAGATGGATGGCCTTACAGGGCTGACGAGCTCCATCTGCCCGGGGGGCCGGGAATCAAACCCGGGTCGCAGCGGTAAGAGTCCTGCACCCTAACCACTAGACCAAAGAGCTATACTTTGCCCTCAAAGCAACAGAGGTTAGTATTAGTAAGATGAATACATGTAAAGTGTCACTGCTTACATCAGAAGTATTGTGTTTCAATTTCCACTATCACTAGCAAAAAAAATACCTATTTTCTAAAAGGATAGTTAAACAGCATACTCTGTCGTATTATTTCTAATTACTTTGATATCATACTAACATTCAACCAAACCATCTTGCACTGAAGAGACATTTTCTTTTACATTTGGAATGCAGTTAACTAATGTTATTTCTGAAGTCGGTATAAATAGATTCTGTGACAGTAAATAATAAACAAAATGTGATAAAATTATTACATTTCTATAATAAGTCTTATTTAAGTCTTAACCTTAATACATTTATATATTAAGTCTTTCAAAATTTCAGATGTTTTCAGTTTCATTCAACATCCTTCTTTCACAGCAATTATGAATTCCTTGATGGGACATAATCCTTTTTGCGTCGTATTCTTCAAGACAATATGCTCAACTAACTCAATTTAGATATTTCTGGATCATAACTGGAAGGTGAAAAAGATTGCATACATGTAAAAGGTTCTCTTGTGCCAAAGGGATACTAAAGGCTGCCAGATTTTCTTTGGATCATACATTGAAATAAGAGTAAATATAAATTTTTCACCTCTTCCTAGCATGGTAAGTATCTGAAAGAAAAGGTGGCATCATGAGAAGTTAGACTACCTCCAAATGAAAGCTGATCTGTAGTAACTTTCAAAATTTCCCATGCTAGTAGCAATTGCTAATTCAGCCTGTATGTACCACTCCCACATTCACTTCTCATCACAGTCCTTTGTACCAGGGAACTTAATTATTTTTGGATGCTTTAATTAGTGGAGTTTTCTAGCTGCCTTCTTTTAAGTCCTTTAGGGTGTTGCCCAAAGAAGGGGCCTTGCAGCTGGCTATGAATCTCTTGGGCAACAAATGCAAGACATAAAAGTACAAAAAAAAATTAAACACAAGCATGTGTTCAAGTTAGTGACAATTTTAAGTCAAGAATATGCTTGGAACCATATGTTCAAAATTATGTGTGTAGATGCATAAGATGTTCTAGTTACATTTTGTTTAACTCAGAGATGCTGTACTAATCTACAGTCAACATAAACAGAAACAGAAGGAAAGGTAGTGGATATTCCAGCAAGTGTAACAAGAAAGAGAGAATATCTTATGTCACCGACTGAAAACAATAAAAATCAAATTAGTATTAACATTCCATAGCCCTGATAACATAAAGAAGGATATAAAAATATAGATAATCCCACAAGTCCACACAAAAGCTGCTCTTTCTGTTGCAAGGAATATTTGAGATATTGATAATAGAACTTATCATTTGTCTTTAGTTGAAAAGTAATTTACAATTTTTCAGATATAATAACATTGTTCCTTGGAATTTTCTTATCATTCCTTTTTCCTACCAAAAACTTGATGTGTTTTCTACTCAACAGTTCAGCAGTGTCTTCACTGCTAATGTTCCTTGCATTTTTGCCAAATTTGCTTGTGCTTATGTATTTTAATAGTTCATTCCTTTACATGCTATGTAACATAGATAACAGTGACTTGACCTAACAAGCGAGAACTTCTAAACTAGAAGACATTTGAAAAAATTGTAAATCAAGCCCAAGTATGTTATTCTAAATATTTATATGAACACAGCTTTTCTAAAACCTTCAGTGAAGACATATGAGCACATATGAAGAGTCAGCTAAAATTGTAGACAGAATAGTAAATGTGTTAAATTTGGAAATATGCACATAATAGCAATCTATAAAATGCACTGCTTTCCTTGAAGTGTCTGAAAATTCACACAATGTGAGTTTAGGCAAATATGTGGCAACATCAGATTCACTCATTAAAAAAATCAATTAAATATCCATATTTTCATAGTTATTCATTTGCATAGTTCTGCAGTGAATCATACTTTGCCTGTGATAAAAAATATGCACCAACAACACAAGAAGAGTGGTGAGAAATTTAGTCCAAAACTCTGTGTGGAGACAAATCCCTTTGAAAATGTTCATATTTTGTAAACATTTTACAATAAACTCATCTCTTTTATTCATAGTAATAGAATCATGGTATCATTTAGGTTGGAAAAGATCTTCAAGATGTTCAAGTTCAATCACTAACCCAGCACTGCCAAGTCCAATACTAAATCATGTCCCTAAGAACCACATCTACATTTTTGAAGTACCTCCAGAGATGGAGACTTAACCACTTCCCAAGAACTGGTCTTACTACTAAAGACTGAGGCAAAGAAAGTACCTCAGCCTTTTCCTCACCCTTTGTCACTATTTTTTCCTCCACATCCAATAATGGTTGTATTAATAGAAATATTTTATTGTCTTTTACAGCAGTAACCAGATTAAGTTCTGGTTGGACTTTGGCCCTGCTAATTTTCTCCCTGCAGAACCTCATGGTATCCTTGTAGCCCTTCTGAGTGGCCTGTCTCTTCTTCCAAAGGTCAAAATATCTCCTTTTCTTCCTTGTTTCCAGATAAATCTCTCTGTTGAGCCATGTTGGTCTTCTCTGCTGGCTCACTTTTCCACATGTGGGGAACACTCATTTGACAAACAGAAGTAGGTATTAAATGGTTCGGTGTTTCCATGCATGGGTGGTGCTGAAGATTAGCTGCTGCACCACAACACT
>NW_016692336.1:0-2861 GCF_001604755.1 Lepidothrix coronata | reverse complement strand
GCTCGCGAAGACTGGCCATTAAAAAAATTACCACACAGTAATTTCATTCCTAGAATCACAGTAGAGTCCTTCTGCCCTTTGTCCCTGAGCAATCATTCCTTCTACCAAAATAAAGGCTGTTGCATATTCTTTCTCCCCTTCCCTATCCACTCGAAGAAAAAAAAAAAAAAAAGGAAGACAGCACTTTACTTAAAGCCATGTCTGGGTCTTTGGATATATCATTCTCCTGGCAAGACAGCCAACATTACTAACTGCTGCTTTGATGACACTGGAATTGTATTCAGAGACTGTCAGGCATCCCCCCTTTATCCATCACTAAGTGTCTCTGGGGCTTAAGTGCTCTAACTACCCAAAGGTCAATGGAAATCTAAAAGCCCCAGGTGGTCATTTGAAAAGTTAGTACTGCCAGTTGTCAGATATTAAAACAACATTCTTTCCTTCTCCAGAATAAAGCCCTGTGCATGAACATTATGAATGGATTTTACATTTTCTTCCTAGCAGGTAAAAGATTTTACTTCTAGCACAGAGAGTTCATGTACACTTTGTTTTATGAGACCCTACCCTGATATCCAGTAAAGCCAACGGACAAGCACTTAGAAAAGACTTAAGGTACACTGGATAAAGCCATTAGCAAGCTGCAAAACCCCTATCCTTTTTACCCTTCGTAATAAGCACTAACACTTCTTAGTCTGTGTAGCAGAACATGATTTTATTACAAGGAAAAAGCTAAAACATACACTGTACCTGTTAATGTATTCCCTCCCTTATATGGTAGATTACGGACTGCATCCAAAACAGCATCCTTTGTGCCATAGGCATTCAAATGCCATTCGATTCGGGGATCACCACTGTACTGTGCAAGACCTAAAGAACCAGAAATTAAGGTAATTCACTAGACAACAGAGTGGGTTTTCTTGATGTATCTACACTTTATGTACTTGATTACCAATACCTTACTACAGCAAGCTTACTGTAAGTAGCTCTGCTACTATACTAGAAAAACTGCATTGGTTGACAACAAAAAACCAGTATGAAGATGTTCTGGGTGACAACTCCTCAGTTAACTTTCAAAGTCTTTTGCTCAAGTGCTAAGTAAATGAGAAGCAAACAAGTACACATCTTCTTCAGTTTATTAACTGTTCAAGACTTTTTTTTTTTAAAGAAGTTTTACTTAATACACTTTTGAACAGTAGTGGATCACAAATATAACATTTGAGCCAGTTTAAACCAAAAGAAAAGCCATCCACTGGCACATTCTTCCTCTGAAAATTAAACTGCAAGGATTTGAGCTAATGCTGACTGAAGTCAGTAAGACTGTTTCCATTGTTTTTATTTTTCCACTGACATTGCATTAGCATTTACCTAAGTTGAGGATCACAGTAAACTGTGAGGAATACAAACATTGCAGCAGCACTGCTCTTATGATAGAAGCGCTAGTTCCAGACGAGGATGAATCTTGCACAAAAGAAGTAGCATTAAGCTGTTAACTCTCCTGAACTGGTAACATTTTTACACTGCTAAGAAATATTAGGGAAAACGATGGCACCTTACCTACTCTTGTTTTCTCAGATCCCACATTGAAAGCGGAAACCAGGTTTTCCAGGAACAGTCGAACGAGCCTGAAATTGAATCTGCCAATACTCCAAGAACCATCTACTAGTATCACAATATCTGCAATTGCTGGAGTTTTACAGGTAAACAGGCTTCCTGTAAATCATTAAAATTAAAACAATATTATTAATTCAACAATAAAGTTGTAACTCAATAAATATATGCCTTCTTCCTCCCACTAAGCTTAATAATTAAAGCTTTCTTCCATGGTCCAAGTGAGAAATAAGCAAAATTACTAAATGTGTTTGTTCTATATTCAGTAATAGAACAGTCTGGCCATTATCTACTCCATTTCTTTCATCAGGGTGTTCAAAATTACTGTTGGGAGACCCATGAAAATAAATCTTTTTCCTAAAAATACAGTACTCGAGAAAGAAAAAATTAACTGCCATATAACACAACCAAACCAGCAGTTCATTTTCATTCCCAATGTACATATACAATTTCAGTCCCAGTACACAGTTCATGACACTTAACCTTAGGCATAGACAATGCAGAGAGAGCTACCTAGAGATGCAGACATCCAAAACAGTTATCAAGGCCCTTTTTACAGTCAACATAGAAAACCAGGTGTTTCTAGACATCTCAACAGCTCTGTAGAAAACAATAAGCTGGCACTGTAGACTTGTGAAGTCAGAAGTGAATTTCACCCCTGGGAGTCTAGAGCAAAACTGGAAGTCAGTTGAATCTGCTGTATTAAACTTAAGTAGGAGGCACTCAATACAGCAGAGGTAAAATGCAAAGACCTCAGATTCAAATTCACAGTCTCTAGGAGAATGAGCACCACATGAAGCTTTAATCTTACAGATATATGTAAAACACAAAAATACAAGAGCATTAAAAAAAATGATGAGAATTAGCAGAGATGCATGTTAATGGTCTCTAAGGTTTAACAAGCTAATGGGTAAATCAGAGGAAATGGAAGTAGAGATTAGACACAAATTGCACAATAAATCAACTGAGAAGCCTAAACAGAAGTGCCAGTTTGAGAAAATGACAGGAAGGGAAGTAAGAGAACAGAAAAGGTTTCTACAACCTCAGACACGACTGCCACATGCAACAGAAGTGTTTATGCGACTGTGAAAGTAAAGTTGCTGAAACAGTGGACACATATTGTAGGAAAGGAAAGCAAAGGAATGATGTTACACAGGTATAACAAGCAAGAGCGTATATTTGAAGTACAAATAGAGCAAACTCCCCAACAGACTGACTATAGAATAAGGATGGAAGTAGGAAAGCCAAAGCAAAGC
>NW_016692335.1:0-2862 GCF_001604755.1 Lepidothrix coronata | reverse complement strand
CACATTTAGAGAGTTTTCTAAACATGTGTTTGTGATAGCATCAAAATCTGTGCTCAGAAGTATCATACCCGTACATATGAGCCTCAGAAAAACAAAGGATCTGTTGTCACAACTCTGAGCCTAGATAACCATCTCTGGATTATCAGGATACATCAGTCCTCCTGGAAACATGTTTTTCAGAAAAGGATCTTACGTATTCCCCATCTTATACAGGGGCAAAGTTCCCACCTCCAGGAGTAACTTGATTCCTTGATGTATCTCTTTAGGTTGTATTAGAAAATTATTTTGTAGGTAAGAGAAAGGATATCATTGCAAGGATGTTTTTAAAACACAACAAAAAAAAGCCCCAAACTTCTTTCAGAACTTATGAATCTAAACTAAGTAGCCTTTAGCCACCAAAACTTCTAATCCACCTTTAACTAGGGGAACCCTAGAAACAACAGAAAGAGCCTGGATATATTCTGGAATGCCCCACAGCTATTGGCTCTTGGGACTTAGGCTGCTACAGCTGGTAGAAAGAGGATGAGGCTTCTGCAAATACTGAAATATTTTTAAGCAAGTTAGAACAAGAAAACTCTGTTAACAAATGCTTCTAGATAAACAGATCTGTTGATTTATACAAATCAATGCACTTGGTATTACCACACCTCAAATAATGGTCATTTACAACTCTGCACTTGGGTGGCATTTATCCTAAGAAAGAGGAAGATGCCCATTTGTCTCATCATGTCCTCTTTAGCAATAAAACTGATACTTACAAAGCACAGATTTACTAGGAAGCCTAAGTCTGGAGAGGAAGTAGACCAGTAACAGATAAACAACTCAAAATGCAGACGGTCTTCAGATTACCAAGATCCAATTGCTTTACAGATTAGAGACTTCCAAAAGTAAAAAGCTTTGCTTGGCATATCAGACTTCATTTAGTTAAATGAACTGAGACTCTATTCCCCTCCTAGGTTCTTTTATACTGTTCATCTGGTAAGAGTCAACACTATACAAGCAATAATTATTCTTAATAGAGGGGGAAAAAATCACATTGCTTTAAGTATCAAAATGCATTTGAATATTCTATAATTTCTTTAAATGCAAGAAGTAAAATACTAAAATTATTATATAAAGTAAATGATTTCTGAAAAACAAAATTCACTAATAAATGCTTTTCTCTAGCAATCGGAGAAATGCAATCCCTCAGGCTCCTGTGAAAAGCTTAACAAAAATACAATGGCAGTTCTAGTATTTTAACAGTTTGTTCCTACCTCATTTGCTGCCTGTACAATAGCTTTAGCAATCTTTGGGTCGAGACCATAATCTTGATTTACTTCAGCAGCTGCTCTCTTCAAGATGCCAAAGGCCCTTATGACTTGAACCTGAGACACAAGGGTAAGTTTAAATACACAGTTTTCTTCCCCCAAAGGACATGTTAGGAATTTATAGTGCATGTCTAGTTCTAAACCAAACTCCTCCTGATCATAAATCCAGCAGTAGTTCATTGAACAAACCAGAGAGCAATCAGGTCCTTTGGCCTATGCTACCATTAACAGTAACATTCATCCCAGCAGTCCAGAGAGCAGTACACAGCTTTCTTTGCAAGTCCATGTATGCTCTGTGCATCAAAAATTACATGCATTAAAATTGAACTGGTTCCATTTCTAAAATAGCCTTTTGAGGGAAAACTGACATATGTTTCAGTACATGGAAAGTCAGTATATGACAAAGCAAGTGCACACTAATGCTTTATGCACAGCTACAAATGAAAAAGCAACTTTATATAAATTCATGCTCTGCTTAACAACCTCAATAAAAAAACTATATAAAAGACACAGCAAACAAATTATTCCGTTCAATCTCTGGGAAAACAAAAGACAGATTTCCACTCATCCTGGTTATTAAAAAATTAAGCAACACAATAAAAATTATTCAAAAGCAATATTCAATTTATTTCAGTGCAACAAAAAAAGGATTTCTACCACAGAATGATATACTGCTATGGAATTTCTACCTTTAATTAAAATTCAAAGTTGCTTACACTTCCAGCAGAAGTCTAAAAAAAAGGTATTCATTTTCACATCCAAAAAGCACTTAAGAAAGAAATTTACACAGATTCAAATTACTTACTGGCATCCTTTCTGAAACACCTCCAATTTTGAAGTTCATTGTAGATCTTACAGTTTGGGCACCATAGTATTTGTCACTTGGGACCTTCAGTTCACCAAAAGTATCATATTCTATCCTAAAAGCCTCTTGAGTGGACTGTAGAAAAACAAAACAAAAAAAATTCAAACAATGGTAAATGGCACATCCATTTTCAAAGCAAGCAGTCAAGAAAAAAAAGCCAAGAAGGGGGAAAAACACAAAGCAAAGACATGCGGCTAGTCATAGGTAGGTTTACACCTTTGAAATTAAGATATTTTTCTAGTTTGAGCACCTGTCTCACTAGAAGTCACAACTACTACCACTGTGAAGCCCAGCTGTCCCACTGGTGACAGGCGGCACTGCAAGACTTAAGACCTCGGCTGCCCACTGTCATCCTGATGAGAGAATGTTTCTTCTTTTCTAAGGATTAGTACCTTAGCTTACAATTTACAGAACTGGTGTTTTGTTAAAACCAGACTGAAGAACTAGCATAGTAAGAATTCAGGTAGCATCTGCCCAATCAACATACATGTAACATAATTCCTATTTGAAACCCACACCCTACATGACAATACTGGAAGGGAGCAACTGACTAATCCAGGACCAAGTTACTGACCATTAATTATCCCCTTTGGCCTAATAAACCAGAAACACAGTTGCCCTAGCTGTGCAACACGAAGGAACTGTATCTAGGTATATTTTGTGCACTACTTAAATATGGCAGTATTT
>NW_016692334.1:0-2864 GCF_001604755.1 Lepidothrix coronata | reverse complement strand
GGGATTGTTGGGGTGTCTGTGCAGGGTCAGGGGTTGGATGGATGATCCTTGTGGGTCCTTTCCAACTCAGGATACTCTATGATTCCTTCTGCTGCTGAGGGATATTTCTGCTTTCTAAATCTCTCAGATTAATAGTAAATAAGAGACAGACCATAAGGAATACTTGAGGAAATGTGATAAACACTCTGAATAACAAAGAGCAGAAGTGCTGCTTTCCCCGCTCCTTTCCACATCACCCTATGAAAGCAAACAAATTCCTATCACGACTGCAGAAGGATGGAAAATAAACTCCTTCCTTTTACAATATCAACAGCAAATTAAACTAATAATTTTAAAAATCTACTCCACCAATGCAGGGAAACACACCCTGAATTCCAAGTGCATGGGGAGCTCTGCTGGAGTCATCGAGACCCGGACGTGCAGAGCATGAGCAGGGGTTTGGCTGGGACAGGCCTGGGTGCAGCTGGAACAGGGGATTTCAAACAGATGGAAAAGGGAAAGTATGCAAGCAGAAGACAGATGGAGTCACCTTCCCAATCCATATCCAGTGGAGTTTCGTGTGTGACCCCAAAATGGAGCTCTGAACAAAAGTGGGAGCCTGCACTTTTCTTCTCTTGCTTCTGTGCAATAACAGTTCTCAGCATTTTATGGACACCATCCTGGTTTGTCCCCAACCTTTCCAGGCCTACATCTCACAGCATGTCATTCCCAAATCTCCCTGACAGAGGAATGTTTCAGCAGGTGAACACCTGCAGCTCCATCCCACCCCACGGGAGGGTGAGCACAGGCTCCAGGGAGCTGCCCAACCCCTGAGGTTTGGAGGAATCCTCATCCCTCTCCTTGAATTACCACCTGCAAAAGCCACTGCTGGAATTCCAGGTCTTTTGAGGAACTACTGGGATGCTCCAAAGAGCAGCCCTGCCCAATTGTGGAATTGTGACTCTGTTACAACTCAGAATCTCTCCCTCTTGTTCCCAATTTCTCCTTTCAACAGAGAGCAGGGGAAACAAAAGGCACCAAGTGTATCAGTGCTCCCTTGTAGGTCAGATTATAGATAGTAAAAATGCTTTTTGGAGGTTTCCCTCAGTACAAGCACAGGACATTGGCTGCTTTTTCTTAAAGGTGGGCACAGAGTGGGGTCAGATTTTAGGCAAAACACAAGTTTTTCAAACTGTTACCAGTAGAAACACTTTTTTTCAGGTTTTTATATGGATGTTGAACTCCAAGTGCTTTTGAAAATCCAACTACTTCACCATCTCTAGGTGTTCAAACCACAATCCCAGCAAATCAGATAAACAAAACAGTTTAAAAATATGCATGAATTACAAAAAAAAAAAAAAAAAGTCACTTTGCTTTAGAAGTTTATAATTTTTCTGATGTGCTCTCGGCATTCAAAATTTAAGCATCAAGTTCTTTGAAATTACTGTAACACTTCCCCTGTGCAAAAACCACAACACAAAGCTGAACTAAAACACACCGAGAAATTTCTCAAAAGAACTCGAGAACACTTGTAAACCAGAGAGATCTTTTTTCAGAACAGAAAGATTTCTCTGTCAGCACGAAATCCAATCCATCCCTGGGTTTGACCAAAGCAGCTGCTTTAACAAACGAGGGAATGACTTGGACACAGAAGCCCTTCAAAGCCTTTTTCTTACAGATTTTTGCACCAATGGACCTTAAAAGCCCCAGTGAAGTTTATTAAAGTCCTTACCAGTTAACTTCTTCACAGGTTGGAGCCGAACACTGATAGACTGATGTGTGAGTAAGGGGGAGGATGGAAGGGAGCGGGACATGCCCTCCATAATCCGAATGTGCTGCATACCTTCGGTCACTGGGAGAGGAGGAATTGCGTAGTCGGGTTCAAAAGCACAGTCGTTCTCTGTGGAGGTGCCTGGAGGGGAGAGACAAACCAAAATGAACAGGTCAGAAAGAGAGCAAGGGAGAGGATCCTGCTTTGTCATTCCAAGACAGGCAAGAGTCGCCTCGCCGGCCGCTCGCCCGTGCTCCTCCTGAACAGTGTTGATACCTCCCTTAAAGAAATTACACTTTGGAACAGCATCTCAGCACCCCTCTCTACAAGATGAACAGCAGAACCATGAAGAATTTCTTTCAATATTCTTAATTTGTCTGTCAGAGTCTGAGAGTCACCAGTTTCCAACATAGCGATCGTCACCAAACTGATGGTTTTTAGACTGTGGGTTTCTAATAAAAGACTCTTCCAGTTGAACTGAATTTCAATATGAGGATCTTTAGCCCCCCAAAATTCCCAACCCCCAAATAAAATGGAAGAACAAAAGCCTCCAACAACAAGCACCAGCTCCAACTCTCCCCAGAGACACACAAAGCCCGTGTGGGGGTCGCATCACTGAAGATCCACATGTAAGACACAAAATAACACAAAAACAAGTGGAGATAAAACAATAAAAGCACATATTGCTAATTGGTGCAATCAATATTAATGACAAATGAAGGGCAGGTGCTCCAGATCAGCAAGAGTCGGGGAGCCAGAAGGTTCCTCCCATTAGCTGCAGATAAGGAAACCTCGGGGTCAAGGACACCTGGATCTCCACCTCTCATCAGTAAGATGAACAACCTAACCCAGACTACTCATAATTCATCTGCAAAACCAACCTGAAACTGTTAACATGAATATTTCATCACTAATAATGTGAGAAGGCCACATTTCTGCCACACTGTTACGAGATGGATTTTGGCTTTTAGTGCCTGCTGATGTTTTCCCTCCATAAAGATGTTCCTTATTGGATTTCCACTGGATAGCTGTGCTGTTCTCAATGGCTAGTGAGAATATGTTACTGCTGAGGAGACAGACAAAAGTGGGGAGAAGACAAAAGGGCAGTGCCTCA
>NW_016692333.1:0-2864 GCF_001604755.1 Lepidothrix coronata | reverse complement strand
TTGAATATGTACTTCCTGAAGATTCTGTTGAATGTGTTGCATGTAAACAGCATCACATTAATTCCATGTTCCCACTGTGAAGTGTCCCTGTGTAGAGCAGATATGGACCAGTACAAGGAAAGGACTACAAGGCATAAATGGGAAATTGAAGAGAGAAATACAGTACAAAATATATTAAATTAGAGCAAAAGCAACAAGAATTTAGAGAGATGATAAGCCATGCCACTGAGGGTATGGGATAGATTTCACAGCATCAACCAGTTTGGAAAAGACCTCTGAGATCATCAAGTCCAACCCTTGGTCCACCCCTGCCGTGGTTCCCAGCCCGTGGCACTGATGCCACATCCAGGGATGGTGAATCCACCACTTCCCTGGGCAGCCCATTCCAATGTCTGATTACTCTCTCTGTAAAAAATTTCTTCCTAATATCCAACCTAAACCTCCCCTGGCAGAGCTTTGGGAATAAACTGATAATAACACTCTAGAGGTTGTATCATGGTTCTCCGTCACAAGCTGTTTCAGCTTTTCCAAAGTCCCAGATCCCTGAAACTGGGCCCATCCCTTAGTAATTGCAACTAGCAGGAGTTGAGTTTGTCAGGCCTGAGCTGGGATTGTTGGTGGTGGACTGGTTCCTCTGAACACCCACTATTCCAGCTGTTCCTCCACAGCGTGGGTGCTGAGGGAGGTGGACTTGGGCACTGGAGAATGAGGTCCTGGTCCAGGGGAGGCTGTTGCTGGGCTGAGCTAAAGGGCTTCCAGTGCATTTACTGGGTGATGGAGCTATTGCAGTAGTTTATTTGTTTGCTGGGAGGTGTCTGCTGGACCAGTCACTGGGAAAGAATTGAAACAAGCCACTGTTTACTTGTTAAATGGCTTTGCAGCTTGGCTTGCCTGGATCTGTAGTAAAAAGGTGGTTATTCATCTAAATTAGGCATGACTTTGTACGGTCATTATCTGATGGATATTTATCTGTCAGCACTGAATGGTCCAAATTGCCCATGGAATTGGATGCAGTAGAAGGTTTGCCTGTTTTACTTAGAATTTCTGCAGTTACTGAAGTTAATGTTTATGGTGTAACCTTATAGTGAGTTCTGTAATTTTGATTTTTACCTGTGGTTTCTAGGTAGGATTTATGTATGTAAGCGGGATTATTAGTCTACTGTGCAATCAATATGTGTTAGTGTCCCTACAACTATTGACTTACTGCCATAAAATCAGAAATGTTGGAATAAAGGCATTGTCACTGAAATATGAGGAATCTTAGGAACTGTCTGTTGTGTAGCTTGAAGGAAAAGGCGACCAAAAAAGATTCAGGCTTTGGCAGCTGATGGATTTTAGCCTGTGTATGAATTCTTATCTTTGTTGAAAAAAATACAGATAAATTAGGGTTTTTTCATGCAACAGTGCTTTTCCTTTCTTCCTTAGAAAATAGCTGGGAAAAGGACTGTGCTTAACCCTGAAGTGGCTTTTTAATAATTTGATTATCAGCACAGGGACCTCATGATACAATTAGTTATGTTGTGCCATTTGTCTTCCTAATGCCCTTGGTAAGCTTTGAGCAAACACATTCTAGGCACAGTCACTTTACAAGACCATGTTCCCAGTGATCATGAGTTTATAATGCCACTTCTTCAAAAGTGGTTTTTTTTTTCCAATGATGTGTCTGCATTTCAGGCTTATGTTTCATTTACAGTGAGGTGTGGGTCAGATGAGACATTCTCAACCTGAGAATTTTGGGAAACCCTTGAGAGTGGAACTGGATGGGATCAGGTTTAATATAACCATCTGTGCAAACAGATGACATTGTGCATGAGGCATTGAATAATTTAGTGTTATCTTCAAGTGCTAGATAAAGATTTTTAAAAGGTCCAATTAAAAGCTATTGCTTGGAGTATTAGGTTGAAGAGTAATGCTTTGTCCTTTTGTACTGTAATTACACAACAAAGGCTCGGTGTAAATTTGGTTAGGACAGGCATTGAAGCAAATAAATAACAAAATAGCAAATAAATGAACAGTAGAGCAGAGCTGGGAGCATCTCAGTGGGGATGCTGAGCTCTTGGTCAAGTCTGAGTGCTTTCAAACATTGATCCTCCACCCTTGGAGGGACCAAGGTGGGGGGTTCTAGGCAGCTGGGGAGGAGAAGGAGAGGGGAAAATCACATGAGAATGACTAAATCTATTATTCTTGCGAAAGCTGAACTGGGGTGGCACTTCCACATGAGCAGTGAGTGGCGAGGCTGTGATAAACCCAGCTCTTGCACAGGATTGCAGTTGGGATTAGGGAACTGACTGAGCAAATCACGTCCCGTTCTTGTCAATAAATTCTCTGTTTGCAATTCCAGCTGATCACTGTGACTGCAGTATTTCACCTGCAGAGGCTGAGCAGTGGCATCTTCTATTGCCTGTCATCTCCCCCTCAGAAGGGGTGGGTGACACTGCAAATGAAGGTGATCCACTCACCCTGGCTGCTGCTGTGCTTCTGCTCAGCTGCCACAAAATGCCATGTCACTGACAACTTAATGGGGGGGATTTCACAATATTGTGAAGTTTAACAAAGATATAAAAGCTTCTTTGTAAAGCAAACGGGAAAGCTTCCTGCAGTTCTATATAATATAGGCATTTTTAAACTAAAAGAGAGTCAGTTTAGATCAGATATAAGGAAGAAGCTTTTTTTTAATGAGGGTGGTGAGGCCCTGGCACAGGTTGCCCAGAGAGGCTGTGGATGCCCCATCCGTGGAAACGTTCAAGAGCAGCTTTTGATGGGACTTGGAGCAACCTGTTCTAGTGGAACAGGATGTCCCTGCTCATTGCAGGGGGGTTGGACTAGATGGCATTTAAAGGTCCCTTTCAACCCAAACTATTCTA
>NW_016692332.1:0-2865 GCF_001604755.1 Lepidothrix coronata | reverse complement strand
CTCCCCCAGCATTTCAGCAGCATGTGCTGATCTCCTCAGGGATCAGGCCTGGGATTTTCCCCCTGGGCATGAGTGCCAGCACGTCCCCCCCCAAGGCCATTGTCAGCAAAGCCTCTGCACACCCCAGCTCTCAGGGCTTTCAGAGCAGCTTTGCCCACTGCAAGTCTGTTCTTACCCTGGTGCCCCTGCTGAGGGGCTGCAGCCAGACAGGCCCCAATGCCCTGCGTCTGGGGCACAGGCAGGAGGAGCTGCAGCCCCAAGTCTCTCTTCATTCCACTTGCAGGCAATAACAGCCCAGGCCTGCTGAGACAGTTCCCAGGGTTTGGTGCTGTGATGGGTTGGGAGAGAAGGCCAAGGAGACACAGGAGAGAAAGAGCAGGAGAGAGGTGTCCTCAGTGGGAAGGAGCTTCTGGGACCTGTGGAGCTGCTCTGGGGGATGAAGAATTTGGGTGAACTTTTGTGGGTGAGGGTCAGAGGAGAGAGTGGTTTGGGTGACCTTGTGGAGTGAGACAAAGAGCCCATTCCAGTTGGCTTTGATAACCCTGGAATTCACTGGAAAGGCACCATGACAGGATGCAAAGAGTCCCAGAGGTTTGTGCAGGGTCTTGTTCAAGACCCCCCTTGGGACACAGGCCTTTAGAGCACAGCTGGCAGGTTGGTGGACAACAGGGAGGCTCATCTGCATCTGCTGCTCTCCAAGGGGAACCAAGAGGTTGCCATAGAAACTGACCGTAGTGATGGGAATGTAGAGTGTATGGTGGTTGCCATGGTAACTGACCATAGCAATGGGACTGTATGATGGTTGCCATGGTAACTGACCGTAGCGATGGCGACGTATGATGGTTGCCATGGCAACCAACTGTAGCAATGGGACTGTATGATGGTTGCCATGGTAACTGACAGTAGCGATGGAAACGTATGATGGTTGCCATGGCAAACAACTGTAACAATGGGAATGTATGATGGTTGCCATGGTAATTGATCATAGCAACGGGAATGGATGGTGGTTGCCATGGTAACTGACCATACCACTGGGAGTTAGGCTGTTTGCCATGGTAACTGACTGTATAAACAGGAATATATGATGGTTGCCATGGTAACCAACCATGGCAATGAGCATGTATGCTGGTTGCCATGATAACCAACTGTAGCAATGGGAATGTGTGATGGTTGCCTTGGTAACTGACCATAGGAATGGGAATGTTTGATGGTTGCCATGGTAACTGACCATAGCAATTTAACTATGATGGTTGCCATGGTAACTGACCATAGCAATGGGAATGTATGATGGTTGCCATGGTAACCATCTATGCTAATGGGAATGTATGATGGTTGCCATGGTAACTGACTGTAGCAATGGGAATGTATGATGGTTGCCATGGTAACTGACCGTAGGAATGGGAATGTATGCCGTTTGCCACGCTAACTGATTGTAGCAGTGGGAAGTATGATGGTTGCCATGGTAACTGACCATAACAATTGGCATTTATAATGGTTGTCATGGTAACCAATCATAGCAATGGGAATGTATGATGGTTTCCATGGTAACCAACTGTACCATGGGAATGTATGATGGTTGCCATGGTAACTGAGCATAGCAATGGGAATGTAGGATGGTTGCCATGGTAACTGATTATAGCAACGGGAATTTATGATGTTTGCCATGGTAACCAACAATAGCAATGGGAATGTGTGATCATTGCTGTGGTAACTGATCATTGCAGTGTGAATGTGTGCTGGTTGCCATGGTTACTGACCGTAGCAGTGGCAGTGTATAATGGTTGCCATGGTAACCGACCATAGAAAATAGAATGTATGATGCTGTCCATGATAACTGACTGTAGCAATGGGAATGTATGCTGGTTGCCATGGTAACTGAGCATAGCAACAGGAATGTATACTGGTTGCCATGGTAACTGACTGTAGCAACACAACTGTATGATGGTTGCCATGGTAACTGACCATAGCAATGGGAATGTATGAGGGTTGCCATGGTAACTGAGCATATCGACAGGAATGTATGATTTTTTCCATGGTAACTGACTGTAGCAGCACAACTGTATGATGGTTGCCATGCTAACCGACCATAGCAACAGCAATGTATGAGGTTTCCATGGTAACTGACCGTGGCAAGGGGGCTCAGTGGCATTGCCCACGGCTCCCACTTCTGCAAATTGGCTTCTCCTGCAGCAGCCTCAGCCACTCGTCGTGGGGGGCCCCACACAGCAGCTTCCCACCTCCATGAGGTTCTGCAGCAGCCCAGGGTTCCTTTGACCCCACAAGGTCCTGCAGTGTCCCGATGGTCCCTTGATTCCGTGAGGCTCCACAGTGTCCCAGGCTCTCCCTACTTCCACAAATTTCCCCAGTGTCCCAGGTTTCCTTTGGTTCCATGAGACCCAGATGTGAAACCGTGGCCCCTTGATTCCACGAGGTTTTGCAGTGTCACGAGGGCTCCTTTCTGCCCTCAGGTTCTGCACAGTCTCAGGGTTCCTCTGCTTTCAGGAGGTTCCGCAGTGTCCCGATGACCCCTTGATTCCAGGATGATCCCAAACGTCCCAGGCTTCCTTTGGTTCTAGGAAGCCCTGCATGTCAAAATGGCCCCTTGATGCCATGAGTTTTCACAATGTCCCCATTTTCCCTTGCTTCCATGAGGACCTGCACTGTCACAACGATCCCTTGATTCCATGAGGTTCCAGTCTCCCAGGACTTCTTCATCTCCACGAGACTCCACAGGGTCACAATGGTCCCTTGATTCTGTCAGATTCCACATCTCCCAGGATTCCTTTGCTTCCCTGGGCCCTGCAGAGTCAGAATGGATTGTTGATTCCATGAGGTTCCACGGTGTCAAAATGGCCCCTTGATTCC
>NW_016692331.1:0-2866 GCF_001604755.1 Lepidothrix coronata | reverse complement strand
GGGGAGGCCCTGGCACAGGTTGCCCAGAGAAGCTGTGGCTGCCCCTGGAAGTGTCCAAGGCCAGGTTGGATGGGGCTTGGAGCAACCTGGGCTAGTGGAAGGTGTCCCTGCCCATGGCAGGGATGGAGCACGATGAGTTTTAGGTCCTTCCAACCCAAACCATTGTGTGGTTCTATTGTTTTAGCCCCAGAAAGAGGCCAAGGAAAAGCTGCAAATCTAAAATCATTATTTTCAATGAGATTTTTTCCTACAGTACCAGCTCTAAAATGCTTCTGGAAAAACCTACTTTAGGGCTCTGTGACTTTGGTCATCTCTCTCCAGTAAGTGATGGAGTACTGGTTTTGAGGAAGAGTACCTTGTTTTGATGAATTTGATGTCATTTGTTGAATCTTGGAAAACAGAGGTGGGTCATTTCACACCTTCAGGATTCAGCCTGAATTCCAAACCCACAGTGGGAGGGAAGTCATGCTGCCCTAGTACTCAAGTCTCCATCCAGAGTGAAACCATCACTTTTAGCTTTGACATCCCAGAGAATCAGACCTCAAACAGGAAGGGGTTGGGGAAAAGCTGTTTAGAAGCACAAAGTATTATCACCAATATGCAACTTAGATCAGATCTTCAAAACCAGCATTTTGGCCCTGTATATCATTATTATTATATTCTTGCATATATATATATAATTATATTATATTATATAATATATTATTATTATATTCCTGTATCTGATTTTCAGCATTCCCAGCTCTTAGGAAATTGTTTAACAGACCTGCCTGGGGAATAAAAAATGCTATTTTTTCCCCCCAAAATAAATATGGAATGGAGCACAGCCCCCATTTTCTCAAAGGCAGCAGTGCAGCCTCTGTAATCACTCATTTCCAATCTCTGAAGCCCAGCATGAATAACACCATTGTTGCCCCATATCAGTGCCCAAACGCTTGGGTTACAGCACTTCTGGAAATCAGCAGCCTTGGGATCAACCCCTCCTAACAAGGAGCAACGTTTGGGTTTTTAAAAGGCATTAGAGCATAAAAACAAACACCGGAAAATGAACGTCGCGTCGCTCGGGGTTATAACCAGAACCCAAAATGTGAATTTTCGCCGGGTAAAACCCCGTCCCCTCCACAGAAACGGAACAGCCCAGCCTTGCATTTGCACTATCTCCTTGCATTTATCAAGTTGAAGGGAACAATGGGAATACTGAAGGAATCCAGGGAGGGAACACAGAGCTATTGAGCCGCTCCGGCCTATCGAGGGTTCCATCAATCTTAATGTCCAACAGCACATTCCCCCTCTCTTAGATTTCAAGGGATAGGGGGAAGAGTTGAGCAAATTTGATGTAATTACTGTGCACTTAAGAGCTCTAGAGGAGGCTGCATTTCACATTTAGGTGCTTTGCCATCGCAAAGATTTGGGGGAAAAAATACAGAAATCAGTGTGTTTTGAAATGTTTGAGGAATTCTAATTATTTTCCTGCAGTTCCACCATGTAATTCTATATTTGTCTGTAAAATACATATTTATTGTGCCAGAGGGGTGCTGGGGATGTATTAGAAGGCGCCAAGCCTGGTTTAATTAACAATTAAGTGTTCCTGTAATTTTAAGTTATCCATGTTAATAATGTTAAAAAGTTTAATAAATGATAATGTTACAAGGTTAATCAGTAATAATGTTAAAAGTATTAATAAATGATAATGTTAAAAGGTTAATAAATAATAATGTTTAAAAGGTTAATAAATGGTGTTTAAAAGGTTAATAAATAATAATGTTAAAATGCTGATAATATATAATATAAATATATATTTATAAATATATAAAAGTAGTATATAAATAAATAATGTTTATAATGTTAATAATATATATTCTAAATATATATTTATAAATATATAAAACTAATATATAAATGAATAATGTTTATAATGTTAATAAATGTTAATATAATTAAACCAGGGACTACAATAAACTGGACATGTTTGTCATCCCAGCCAGTTTTGTGTAACCCTGAAATGAGGCTTCTCATGGCATTATAAATTTAATTTCTGGGACCCTGAAGTGTCAAAATGTCCTTTCCAAACTGGAGAAGGGAGGGGGTGGCTGAAGTTCTTTTCTCTTTTAGTATCAAACAGGCTCCTCAGGGTCAGATTTTGAAGCCTGTATTTTACAATACCCTTCAAAACCTGCCCCCAAAATTATCCAAGCCAACTCTTCCAGGCTGGTCAATGGGCTCCCCTGTCCCTCAGGACCATCTCAGAGCTCCCACATCACCCACGTTATAACCTTCACTTATAACATCAGTTATATATCAGTTCTAACTTTATTATGTATCAATTATAACCTCATTATATATCAGTTATAACCTTCAGTTATAACATCAGTTTTATATCAGTTATAACCTTATTATATATCAGTTATAACCTTATTATATATCAGTTATAACCTTCAGTTATAACATCAGTTATATATCAATTATAACCTTATTATATATCAGTTATAACTTGCAGTTATAACATCAGTTATATATCAGTCATAACCTTATTATATATCAGTTATAACCTTCTTATATATGTTATAATCTGCAGTTATAACATCAGTTATATATCAGTTATAACCTTCTTATATATCAGTTATAACCTTCAGTTATAACATCAGTTACATATCAATTATAACCTTATTATATATCAGTTAAAACCTTCAGTTATAACATCAGTTATATATCAGTTATAACTTTATTATATATCAGTTATATATCAATTATAACCTTCAGTTATATATCAGTTATAACCTTCAGTTATAACATCAGTTATATATCAGTTATAAACTTATTATATATCAATTATAACCTTATTATATATCAATTATAACCTTATTAT
>NW_016692330.1:0-2868 GCF_001604755.1 Lepidothrix coronata | reverse complement strand
TGTGACCCCTTTGGAAGGCCCAAGATGGAGCAGGGTCCTGCTGGGGACCTGCAGCCCATGGAGAAGGGAGCCCACACTGGAGCAGGCTTTTCCTGAGTGGGACTTGTGGCTCCTGTGGAGGACCCACATTGGTACAGCTCATTCCTTGAAGGACTGCACCTCATGGAGGAGTGACCCATGGGACAGCAGTTTCATGAAGAACTGTTGTCTGTGGGATGGACTCACGTTGGAGAGGTCCATCAAGGACTGTTTCCCATGGGAGGGACCCAGTGTGAGCAGGGGAAGGACTCCTCTCCTTGAGCAGCAGCAGAAACAACAACTGACCACAACCCCTATTCCCCGTCCCCCTGCACCGCTGGGGGGGAGGAGGGAGAACAGGGAAGGAAGGAGGGGTAGGGGGGAAGGTGTTTTTAAGACTATTTTATTTCTCACTCTTTGGCTCTTATCCTGTTAGTAATAAATATAAGTATTATCCCCACTTTGAGTCTTGTTTTGCCCATGAAGGTAATCAGTCACTGACCTCTTCCAGGTCTTATCTCTACTCATGAATTCTTAGCTGGTTTTTTTCTCTCTCCTCCGTCCAGTTGCAGAGGGAGAGTGAGAGAGCAGCTTTAGTGGGTACCTTGTATCTGGCTGGGGTCAACCCACTACAGCAGTCCTAAAATTCAAAATCTTAACTTTTACCTATGAGTCCCTCCGGGGCTGGGAGGCCCCAGATGCCCCTAGTATGTTGAGACCTCACGTTACCATTAAATGGGAGATTACTGAAGGGTTTTTTTGGAGATAGCAGTGAAATTCTGAATGGGCCATGACTTGTCTCGGGCTGGGATATTCAGAGGAGCTGAGGGCCCTGAGAAGAGCAGACTCAGGGGAAGTGCAGCAATGTGGGACCTCCACAGCCCAGGGCCTCACTGGTGTTTTGCATCTCACCCCACGGACCAGAAGAGAGAGTTTGGCCGTGCACGTCAGAACAGAGATGGTGGGTCAAGTTTACAGCTGAGGTGAATTTCCCTTGAAGTTGTGCCAAGCTGGAAGTGACCCTGCGTGCTGTAACTCTTTAGAGCAATTACATTAAGGGTCTTTGTATGGATCTTTATCAAGCCTTGGAACAAATGTCCATACTGGCACTGTGCTCCTGGCTCTTGACTGCTACACTTTACCCATTTTCTGAAACAGGGTAATAATTTCATATGGTGTTTGTTTTTTGGGTCTTTTGGGTGGTTTTTTGAGGGAGGGGGAATTGTTTTGGTTTTTTTCTGGTTCGGTTTAGTTTGGTTTTTTGTTTTGTTTTGTTTTTATGGTCTGCCTTGTCAAAAGAAAGGTTAGTTTATACAGTTACAGTTGAATCCAAATTGACAAATGCAGGGAACATGTTAGCCCACAGTAAAAGAAATCCCTGCTAACTGGAAAATGTCTAGAAATGTGTACACTATTCCCTTGTTTTGCCATCAGATCAGCTTTGCTTTATTAGGCCTCCAGTTCCTGAGTTTTCTGAATTGTTTTTCTGTAGTTTTCTAATCTGTCCTACATTCTTGTGGATATCCTTTTTTTCTTGCCTTTTATGAGAGCCTGTCCCTGGATCTGCTAGTAGCTCTGCTGGTTACATGTTCCTTTTCATGCCTTAATTTATGAAACAGGATAGTGCTATACTCTCTTCCTTTGTAAAACCACTGAAGAGTTGCAGCTGAAGAATGAGCTTGGTATCATTATTTTTTCTTGCTGTGTGGGGAGTTCCTTTTCTGTGGCAGAAATAATAACATTCATTCTTTATTAATTTAAATTACAAATCAAACATGGGGAGCTTCTCTGCAGAGACAGTGACAGCGTGGCAGCTCTGGAGAGCAGCATGCAGAGTCAGGCCCTGGGCTGATACAGCTCAGCATATTCCGCTGGAGGTAATGAAGCTGTGATTTACAGCAGATAAGCATTTACAATATCTCTAAAAGCCCTCTCCACGATCTGTCACCTGCTAGTGTGGGCTCAGCAGCAGGATGAGATAATAGGAAAGATAAGGAATTACAAAAAGGCTTCGTTTTCTTGTAATAGAGGAAAAAAAGCCTGGTTAGAAAAGGAAGGCATAGTGTTAGTCCATCTGTGATCCAAGCAACACTTGTTCCAGACCCTGTCCAATACCTGTTGTTTTGGGCCTCTTATGGCTTTTCCAAAACTTCAGGGCCAGATTTCCAAGCCAACATTTTAGGCACTGGTTGATGGGAAGGCAGGGTGTGACGAAGTGGACTAGAGTGAGTTCCCTGGGTCCGTGCAGCTCGGCTCTCCTTACCTGGGGGATAGGATCGCTCCAACCTGTGTTTTCCGGCCACAGTGTTTGAAGACAGCCACGCTGGGGCACAGCATTGCCATGTCCCTTGTCTTGGCTCCCTCAGGGCGTGCTGGCAGCTGCAGGAAGGGCAAAGGGAGCTGCCTGTGTTGGCTCTGAGCTAGACAGAAAATCCCGCAATTTTCCTTGCTCTTTGCCTGGTTGGAGCAGTGCAAAAAGAGCAGATGGCACTAAATAATTTGGTCGATGCTATTTTCACTGTTTATTCCACTGTAGAGCTTTAACATAAAATCCGTGGTTTGGCCCCTGCTATAGGTAACTTCTTAAAGGAATTATATGAACATAGTTGCAAAAACAAAATATTGAATAAACAAGGTTTTTGTATTCTTGTTGTCTTGGAGATGATATTTTAATGAGGAAGCAAGTTCAACTGTTGATAGCTGTTGGGTTTATATTAATCACCTTTAATTAAATAACCTTAGAAACATTCTTGTATATTTAAAGACAGGGGTTTTTTTGTTGTTTTTTTTTTTTTGAAAAATCATAAGTTATGTGCTTCACCTTTAAAAGGAAAATTTTTTTCCCCGAGG
>NW_016692329.1:0-2869 GCF_001604755.1 Lepidothrix coronata | reverse complement strand
GTAGCTCCTGGGCCCCATATCTGTGTCAGCATGACATGTCAACATGTCCTGCACAGCACACGCTGTACAGCAGCTCTGGTGCTGGAGAGCACTATGATTTGGCACAGGATATCTTTCCAAGTGGCTCCCTTTCCAAGGCCTTTCCAACCTCAAATTATGCTGAACAGCAACCAGCAAAATTACCTTGTGTGCCGATCTTCCCTGCTCAGAGTCCCAGCGGTACCTGCTGTAAGCAGGCAAGGCAGATCATCCTGTCCCTTACACCAGCCTCTGCCCTGTCTTCAAGTGCGTGCATTTCATGCTTCCATGACTCCACACAACCCTCTGTTCGGGAGACAGGCTGCACATTGTCAGGTGGGAACACGTGTCAGTGCTGCAGGTGAGTGAACATCCTCACCCCCCAGAGCTGACATAAAGAATTAAAAGGAGTGTTAGTTGGCTTCTCCACACAGAGCTGTGGTTCTTGAGTGAGTTATTGGATAAAAGAGTGAGTGTTTCCACTCAGTCTGTCCATGTGAAACATAGAAACAGAGAAGGGGCAGAGGGAAGGGTGTGACAAAGGGACAAAGGGTGTGACCTGGGGCTGTGACAAAGGCCTGTGCTGGAGGGGTGCTGGGCTCTGCCGCAGGTGGGTGAGGGCTGGGCTGGGGCAGAGCAAAAGTTGAGGTGAAAGGCAGTGTATTTTCCTGAGCCACTGTTCACTGGACAGTGAGTGCTGCTGGGGGCACTGCAGCTCAAACTTTGCCTTTTCATGCATTTTTACATTTGGAATGAAAAGGTGACAGAGGAGTCACAAAAACCACTGATTGACGTGGTTCATTGTTTTGGCTCAGGATCTCCACACACCATCTGGGCTACAAAAAGCAATAGATTCTGATGATTCGACTGTCGTACCATCTCATTTTCGTGATGATGATGTGTCGTGTGCACATCACTGATATTTCCTTTAAACCTTTATGAAGAGTGTCTGCTTATAAATAGATCAGCGTAGTAAGCCTCGAGCTCTCAGAGGTTTGGTGACGCTGATGTTGCTCTCACTTTCCATGTAAGGATTACAGCAACTGCTCCGTGTTTATCCAGCACAGAAGTAGCACAGAATTCAGGCGCTTGTTAACATCTCCAACATCAACATTTGTGCTCATCTTGTGCTTTATGTACAACGGGAGAAACGAGCAAAGATAAATCACAGACTTCCCCAGCTGATGCACAGCTGTGTTTGGGATGAAGGTGAAGCAGTCCCAACTGTCCTCCATGTGGCTGTGCAAGCGGGGTGAGGCACCAGCTGGGAAATGACAGAGCGAGCATCCCAGGACTGAAGGTTCACTGGATCCGCTGTGCCAAAGAAGCACTTCCCAGAAAGGAGCAGTGAGGCTGAGCCTGAGTAAGGACATGAGCCTCAGCCCACTGAGCCTTTAACCCCTTCCCAGGGTCAGCAGCAGGACCTACCAGGGTGGTGACTTGGACGTGACCTGTCCATTTAATGATAGCTCCTCCTCTGAGCAGTCAGGCTGCTGCACATCATCAGCAACAGTATCAGCAATTCAGCTTCTACCAAAATACCAAACTGTGGCACCTTGAGAAGAAAATGAGCCCATCTCCCCTTCCCAGCCAGTCAAGTTGGGAGTCTGTTGTGAGCTAAAAGCTTAATTCTCATGATTGGCTAAATCTCTAAATCCTCGAGTGTTAAATGCCCCGAGACAGGAAAGCAAAGCTGCTATTAATAATTCCAATGGCTAAAGAGCATATTATTTTCAAATGGCTTGTTCCTCAGCATGGGGCCTGCCCACAGCTACTGTCATCAGTCATCTTGCACCAGGAGGAACTGGTGTCTGAATAAAACACAAGAAGACATTCAAGGGAGCTCGGACTGTTCAGACTAAAAGGAAGTTAACAGAAACGATTAACCAGCTTGGCCAAAAGCCATTGGAGAAGGCAGGAATGCAGCTGAAAGGGCAGTTCATAAAGCCTCAATGCAAATGGATAAAGCAGGGAAGGAGCTGGTGAGAAAGGCTGTGGAAAGCTGCTTACCACTGATGGAATTCTTATCGGGAGTGTGAAACGAGGAAGGATTTTCTTTCACAATGGCTCCGATAATCATGTAACGAGCAGAGGTGCATTTCATACTTTCCTTGCCAGACCATAATTTGTGCCCATTATTCACAAGGCAGCGGGGAGAGATTAACTGCTGCTGTCAATGGCCAAACCTCACTCCTTTTTCCCCAGATCGCTTTGCACATTTTAAGGGGAGAGCAGAGGGCGTGCAGCCCAGAAGCTGCTGGCATCTGGGCCAGGAGCTCGTTGTCCTCTGGCCCTGGGCATCAGGGAAGCACAAGCCACCTCTGCCCAGTCTAAGCTCTGGGTCCTTCATTGCTCCTTGTGCCTCCCTGGTCGCTCTTTTTTCTGTCACACAGCCTGGCTCTGTCTCCCAAAAATCAGTCATATGGATAGCTCCAGCATAGGACTACAGAGCTCAGGGATACAAAGCGACAAAACAAATTCCAGAAAAGTACTGACATGCCAAATATATGTCACAACCCAGAGGGACCATGCTATGAACCAGTCATGGCATGTGAGGGAGGAGACAGTTACCCTAAGTAATCGTTTATAAACAGAAATAACATTGTGATTGTTATTTAATTACTCTCTACCTTGAGCCCTCCATCAGCTCTTCCCTGACCCTCCTGGTCCCAGGAACCAGAGAGCTGAGCCTCACGGCCAGTGCAGACTCTGCACCTGCGTTGCACCCACCCTGCACGAGAACAGGGATAGTCAAGAGCACGGAACACCCAATATCACTTTGGTCTGGAAAAATCAATCCCCTTCCCTCTTCAGTGCCACCAAAACATTCACTAAGTAAAAAAAAAAAAAA
>NW_016692328.1:0-2869 GCF_001604755.1 Lepidothrix coronata | reverse complement strand
CTCATCTCATTTTGAGTGAGTAGATAACAATGCAAGGCAAATGGCTCTCTGATGTTATTAAAGGATTTGAAAAGTATGAAGTACATTCCTCTACTTCTACATAGACAAACAGAAAGCAATAAATCATTTTGGTTATATGCAAAAGAGTCAAAATGTAGAACTTGTTGGAGAAGTTATGTCAGAGAGTTTTTTAGTATTTTACGGTCTTAGACTGACTTTATACAACCTTCAAATTAACCAATAGCATGAGATAAAAGCTCTCAGCCTGCCTTTTCTGGTCTCCGTCATGGAAAACCACAAACAATTATGGCTGTAACAAAATATCTCTAAAAACCTCAGTCAAATTATATAGTTACCAACTAACAACACTCCGCAAATCCATAGCTTTGAGGTAACTGTATGAGAAAATGTGTGACATAACTGCCATATAATCAAAATTCTCATAAGACTTTATCACACTTCTAATAATTTTAATACAATTCCAAAAGACTTATGTATTTGCACTTGATTCAAAATAAATCTATGGCTTGGTAAGTCTGGGCACAGTTTCCTACCATGCTCTAAATTCAAGATATTGATGCTACCAGTGCTTCCATTCTCCACTGTTAAAATGGAAGTAAAAGTCACTTCTGTTGCTGTCAGAATAAGTAGAGTCTAAGGGACCATAATTTCTTACCCATCCTGCTTGGTGCAGCCTCAGTTGCTGTGAACAATGTGCCTTCTGTGTCAGACAACAAGGAATGGACTACAGCACAGCAGTGTTCAGCCTCTCCCTTGCAGTATCTTTCTACCACACCATGTAGCTGAGGGAGTTACATAAAATCAGAGCATGCCCTACTTAAAAATCAAAGCCAGGGAGATGCCCTTATTAAGGTCTAGAATTTACAAGCCAGCTGATATGGGGGTTTGGCAAAATACACTGTCGTTCTCACCATTAAAAACACCATAAAGCTGTTCTCTACTTCTTCCAAGTCCTAAGTGACTGATCCCAGAGAAACTGGACTCTGTATTCCAACTCCCTTTCCCACTCATGCTAATTAGTTTTGATATTGCTTAATTTGAGTTTGATATTTACATTTGGAAAGAAATAAAACATAAGGGAAAAATATTACTTCTTTCTTTATGGAAGGAGTAAATTATTTATTCTTCAAACATTCATCATGTCATTTCCTAAATTTTCAAGAACACAGTTGGATTTATGATTCAGTGTAACCATCAATTATCTGCAATTATTTTATCTGTGCATGCATAGCAACAAGACGTATAAAGAAGGAACTTGTTTTTAAACTATTCAAATCCTCATTAAAACACCTTTTGTAATCCTCCGAGAAAGAGGTCCTTCTTTCAAGTCTCAGAGCCTGAAAGCATCCTGGACACACGAAGGAAGTGAAGAAGTGCCTGTTTTAGCATTCTAGACAAGAAGTCTATACATATTTTTTACATGTAAGTTGAAAGCAATGTCAGATGCATTAAACTCTAATAGAATTGTGAAGCTTAAAGCTATTATATCTGGAAAATACCAAGGCTACCTATGGATGCCTTTTATCTCTATTCATTGTTATTACTACAGAAGTCTGTGTTCTAAAAGTTCCACCTGACAGTTCAGAGCCTTGTTGTGGAAGGCACTGTACGTGCAGCGCTTTGAAAGCTTCCAGTGGAGACACGTGAGAGGCTACTGGCAGTGCTATAGACTACAAAAAAAGAGACAAAATGGGAGAACTGGAGTAGGAGCTCTAAAGAAAGAACATTGTGTCATGTGGCCCAACTGTAAAATAGCAAAATTGCATGCAATTATTTTCCAAGCTGAGTGTGATGATGTGAAAAGGAAGAACTAATGATGATGCACTCTGCTTGTTAGAGGTTTTTCCTTCCTGGAGCTCAAGGTTACAAGTGCTCTTCACTTGGTTTTTTGTTTCCTTCCTTCCTCTAGAAATGTGATGGTTACAAATAAATTCTGTACACAGGGAGTTAATAACACTCCAAAGACATTATGAAATAATTTTAGTTACTAATGCCAGACATACAGTCTTGGCAATATTTTTTTCCTGACTTCAAGCATCCTGTATTGATTGATTAATTATTCTACCAATGAACTAACAAATATTGACCTTATAGAGTTGAGTAGCATTTGGCCAAAAGTCAGTAATCTACATCGATCACTTAATGGAACATCAAAGGTCAGCATCCCTGACAGTTTTATGTCATTCAGCAAAAATCTGTCTATGCTTTGATGATATCTTGACCTTTCTTATTAGGCATCCTTGGTAGAAAACTAAAAGCAATAATAAAATTAAACCTGTGGATAATGCTTTGTTATCTGGAGTGAAACAGTCACTGCTACAGGATGCTCCATGAAGATTTACTTACAATCAGGGGTAGCCTCTCTTTTTCAAACTAAAAATATAATTTTCTAGTTATATGATCAGGCAGCATGATAGACAAATGTAATTTTACCTCATAAGAGTATTAGGAAAATGATAAGGAGAAAATGTTGGCATATATTTTTTGGTTGTTGTTGTTTTTGTTTTGGGGGGTTTTTTTAAAGAAAACTTAAACACACAACTTCGGAATAAGACTGTGAAGCCTTCTTAACAGCTAAGGATCTGTCTATGCAGCTATCACAGCAGCCATTTAATTCACCCTGCCTGTGTACAAGAGCTATTACTAACATTACTGATCAGGTACACAGAAAAGTGTTACTAGCACAAGTCCTGATCAGGTACTAATACCTGATTGCTAGGATTAGTTATCCTGTTTCTGAGGTATGTTTTTGTGGCAGTTTGAGCCACATTAAAAATCTAAAATCCAACTTCCAAGCTTCCCCCACCCCTTCTCAACAATTTATCCTAACACTGGAGAGAAACTTTCA
>NW_016692327.1:0-2870 GCF_001604755.1 Lepidothrix coronata | reverse complement strand
ACATGGCAGGTTTTCAAAGTCTTCTCTTTAACAATTACAGCTTAAAGCTTGTGTGTGAGAAGGACAAGAAACAGTAGGGAAGAAAGACAGAGAGAGGGAGAGAGAGAGGGAAAAACAGCCATGGGATTGCTGACTCAGCAGGTATTCTTTGCCCAGGAGGTGGCTGGGCTACCAAGGCCAGAGATAGGTGCCCGGGCCAGCAGCTGGCAGAGTGCCCTGATGCACCCAGGCAGCGAGGTCAGCCTCCTGCTTTCCCCTCTTCTGGGGACATGTGGCTGTGGGAGGTGCGTGAGCGCAGGCAGAGCCTGGGGCCAGCAATCCCCAGGACAGCCCATAGGCAGATGTTCTGCACAATTGCCTGCACATTTCCCCTCTGCGGGCCCATAAAACACCCAGGCCTGTCTCCCTTCTTTCTTTTGTGCTCCTCGCCAACTCATTAACTTGTCTCAGCAGCCAGGGGTCGGTTTTGCCCTGTGTCAGCCCAGTGTGGGTGCTGCACTGACAGCCCACCAGGGCAGCAGCTTTGCTGGCAGGAGCTCGGGAAGAGGCGCAGGGCAGGAGAGCCCAGCAGCACGGACACACTCCTTTAGCTGGGCTCCACAAGCTGCTTCCCGGCTTCCTTCACTGGAAGGGATTGATCCAAGTGTGCTTTGCTTCACACACGATTCACCCTGTGCCTGGGACACCAACCAAGACGGGCAGCAGGCTGCGAGCAGAGGAGATGCAAACGTTCCTGCTGCTGGGAGTGCTTTCCCACAGTGCCACACAGAGCAGCGTTTGCTGCACTGGAGGAACTATGAAATTCAGATCCTCTTAATATTCCTTAATAGGCGAAAGGCAGAGGAGAGGGGGAAGAGAGCAAACAATGTGCAACAGTGTTAAAATTATAATAAAGTACATTAACAATAAATACTCCCCTGTCAAGAATATGTCATGTAGTTATATTTACTGCACTGAACAGAGGTAACCAATGTTTTGAGAGGGTGGTTTTGCACTCCCAAGATGACTCTCCTTTGGGGACAGCATATGTGAATAATCAGTCAGACATGGGATATCAGCTGTGAAAAAACTCCCCCTCCAGAGCAGTGTGCCAGATGTGATGGCTAGAAAGTTAGCTCCCTCTCCTGGATTAGACCAGAAAGTTTATGTATGTTGCACTGATCTAAATCAAGGCTCAGGCATCATTTTTATTTTTTCCCTAGCCTTAGAACTTCAGTCAAGAGAAATCTATGCTTCCTGAAGAACTGGGATGTGCAGAGAGATACAGCACATCACCTAAGCAACAACAACAACAGTCCCACTGCCAAACTTACTGTGATCTAATTAAATTGCCATACAACTGTAGGATGCAGAACACAGATCTGCACACATCTGGAGAGACCAAACAATGTGACTTACTGTCACAAAGCACCACAATCCATAAAGCTGTCACTGCAAACCAGACCTTTCTCATGGCCTTGACACTCTGTCCCTCAGCCCTTCTGCAGGCACAAGGGGCATTGCTGTGAGCAGCAGTTTGGGCAGAGTGAACGTGAGGACAGCAGGACTTACTGCCCACGCTGAGAACTGGAGAACTAAGGCTGGGATGGAGACAGAGAGCAGATCATAAGAAGAAACTTTACTAGGGTTTTGAGTGTTTTTCTGCGTGTCTTTGCAAAAGGACTGAATTATTGCGCAGTTTTCACACAGTTTTCAGACCACATGGCAACAAAAAGTCCATCTATTTGGAGCACTACAGCTTCAGTTTTCAGATCTCAGCGGCTTGGAAAGCTGAGATGCAATGAGGAAAAGAATGAAAACATAGGTGTCCATAGCTTGCTCCCCATTTGGGATTTGATCAGATTTGGATAAAATCAGTGGTGAAGAAGTTCCCCTTCAATGTAGGGCTTACAACAGCTGTATGAAACTGTACATACAACAGTTTAAATGAAATTGTTTTCCTGTATAACTATAGACTTTATGAACTGCTAAATATAATCCTTTATGATTATATAGGATTTTTCATGTGAGAAACTGAAATTTCTCCACACTTTGAACGGTACCCTTTGGAGATAAATATGCACTACTCATAAATGAGAAAACAAGGCAGAAAACCAAAAAGTAAAATGAAATGCACACACAAGTGATTTGTCCAAACAGGAAACCATTAGGATTAAAGCCCAGACTTCTCAACTACACTGTCTCTGCTTTCACTACAAAAAGACCCATTCTAAAATGGAGATTTTTAAAAAAACAGTGTCCAGAAAGAGCCATATTTATGGGCAATTCAAGCTCCTCTAAGCTGGAATCACCTTCTGCAAGAGGCTTGCTCTTTCTGCTGAGGAGTCAACTGCCTTCCAGCTCAGACACTCCAATTAGGTAGTCGGAGCCTTTTAAGAGCAGCATTGCCAAGGAGTTTTAGAGCAAGCATGGGAACCCAGGCCATAATAGGAGAGATTATTCACTACTGTTTCTCACAAGCTGGGTAAGAAAAACAATCTTGTTATCCAAACTCAGAAGCTTTGGACTTCACATTACTATTATAAGTGCATGTTCATAGACATACACAGAGTTGTCTCCAGGGGTGTTGGTGCTGTGTAAACACTGAGTGAACTGAGGTTACTCTAGTTCAAGTGCTTAGGTAGGATGAACTCCTTAAAAATTGTGAACCTCTCTGTTTCTGAGCTTGGATCCTCCTGAGCATCTCTCTCACAAGGCTACTATTCAGTCACAAACTTTGGGGACAGTTGGAATAAATTCCATCACTCTGAGGTTTCAATGTTTGTGAGAGTCCCTTCCTGACTGTCAGACTCTCCCAGCACAGGTGAGGTGAAAATGGGGTGGGTGCTGTGGACAGTACCTGCCTGCAGATCTGTCACTCTGGAAGATCT
>NW_016692326.1:0-2871 GCF_001604755.1 Lepidothrix coronata | reverse complement strand
CAGAATAAAGTTAAATTGCTTAACTGTCCCATGCACTTGCCCGTTTGATTTATGTCTCATGGAAACTGAAAACTGGCATATGATTATTACGTTATTTTTCCAACCAAAACCTCTGTTTGATAATAGCCACTTATTTTCAAACACAAGCTTCCCATATCAGCACTATTCGAGTACTTATTCGAGACAAAAAAATCATTAGACTGCATCATGAAATATTTCTAATATGCATTATCTAACATTAGCATGACTAATACTTAATTGCATGCAATTCAGTTCTATCTAAACTTGATTTAGCTGGAGAAAGCCACCGGCCAGACGTCACAATTCCACAATACAGTGGAACTACACATAAAGCCTGATTAACTTGTTTAACATCCATCTCATCTGCACTTTAACTAGCAATCAAAATCAAAAAGACCTTGTTTGTACATCTCACACCAAGGCAAGATTAAAGCAGAAGTATCTGTTACCCGACACAGTAACAAGGACAAAAGACAGGTAAATTCCTAACTAAACACACAAATTTATAAGGCTTTATCCTGCACAAACTGCACCTACCCCAGAATTTGGAAGTAGACTTTGGTAGTCCTAGACAGTTTCCTCTTCCAACAAAAACAGTACTAATCTGAACAGAAATTGTCAGTAAGTTGTTTAACTTGCATTAAGCATGTCCAAAAGAAAAAAAAAATCACATCTTCAAGAGCAAAATGATCCCATCAAATGCAAGGAAAAAAACCCCTGCAATTAGTAGAAAATAAAAATATCTTCGAGGTAAAACTGCATTTTCAAAAGTCACAAGCAGCAACTGCCACAATCAAAGCCACAGAGCCGGTTATTTCCACATATGCTCCCTCTCCCATCATTTCTGCTGGTAATCGTTACGATTCTGGGAGTTGTGCCACACATGTGGAAGATGCCAAAGGTCTCCCATCTGCACCCTACATTTCCAGCGTTCCTGATAGTGAAAGAAAAAATAGAAAGAGAAATTTAAAAAAAAAAAAAAATCACAAACTCAGCGATGCAGAACAAGCTGAAAGGCAACTGCTACTACTGTTTGAGAGAAATCCTGCCCACCTCGCTCTGCCACCTGCCAGCCCATGAACGTGGCTGGACAGCTCCACGCATCCCTGGGAATGTGGTTTACTGGGAAACCAAGCACATGCAGCAGGGACCTGAACCTCACATCCGGGGACCCAAGGAGCAGAGAGCCACAGCCTCTCACACGTGACGGTGAGGCCAAAAGTGGTGCTGTCAGGCTGCACACACACTGCAAGATGGAGCTGTGGTTCTGCCTGTCACTGCACAGTGCGCTGCTAGTCCTCCCCCTTACATGGCTCATTGTTAAGATTAGACTAGAATCTGGTTTCCTAGAGCTTGAGGACCTTAGTTATGAGAAAAGGCTGAAGGATTTCTCACTGTTTCTTGTTCTAAATGTATGTGAGTGGCCTGATGCGAAAGTGAGTTTTAAAAGTTTCAAAAGCTCATCACAAAGGTGATTAATATGGTATTTTCACCATATTAATTACTTTCAATTGTTTGGGCAGAGAACATTATAATGAAAAATATTCTGATCTTCAGTAGCTGGCAAACAGTAAAATTCTGCTAGTCACAACATTTTTTTATGCAGTCAATGTATACATTCTTTCAGCAGCGGAGACCCTGAACTTTTCCTCATCAACATGTTTGAAGAACGATTCTGCATGACATTCAAAAATCAGCCTGTGGACAAGGGCAATTACTGATTAATTTAACAACAGGACCAAAGTTTAAACATGCTAGAAGTATAACTTTATACCACAAAACTGTGGGGGAAAATGCTCCAGTGATTAGCACCGATTCCTTCTCCAGCATTCACGTCTATTTTGCTTATTAACAAGTTAGAAACATTTTTGCACCTATAATTCTTCCATTATACATGTTATTCTTCCTGTTTTCTTCCATCAAGTTTACTGCAAATGCAGACTTCTATCACGCCTCTTTTCTTTCCCCTTTCCATCTCTGTTCGGAACATTATCCAGCTTTAATTTACAAGTAAGCTGAGAACGAAACAAGGGAACACAATGCTCTATAGCCAGAGCAGGAGGCAAGGAGTTACCCTCTCTGTCACTTAGTGAATATGTAACTCTGAACATATCATATGCTTTGAGGTAAATTTCTTTATTAATTTACAACTACATAAAACTGTCCTAACAAACCAAGTTGGATACAAGAATCTTAATCCTACTCCTAGTCCTACCCCTCATGAGCGTGCACATATTTTTATGAAGCTGAAGAAGCTGTATTAGGTTATAAGCAAGCCTAGTTTTTCTAGCCTTATGATAGTTTTCACTTAATTCTTCCATCACAATGCCACAAAGCTACAGATTTACAACTTTCAGAAAAAAACAGTTCTATAATGTAACTGTGTTAAACTTTATGAAATGTAGTTACAAACAAGTTCAGGTTCAAAATCTCACAAGGTTCTGCAAGCTAACTTGCAACTGGGAGTTGTCTCTTTTCGTGCCAAGCTCTGAAGCAACGCGGTATTTTTGCCTTGTGAACTGTGACTCTCTGTACTCTCCTTTTTAGCTCTTCAAATACCAGAGCTCTTCAAGTACCTCACTCTTCAATCAAATAAGAGCTTCTGATGAATTCTTCTTTTGATGCTGCAAAACAACTTTCTGACCCATCTTTCTGAATACACTCTTTCCAATTCTGAACCCTAAATCCTTCCTTCATCCACATATTTTAACTTATTATTGTGATTAAAGAAAACTTCCAAGGAGAGATTTAGCATTTTTCTTTTAAGAAACCCCTTTGCAATGATTTAATGATAAAATTAATTTTTGCCTGCATTAGCACACACTTAGCGCTAAAATTCACAAAGACTGC
>NW_016692325.1:0-2875 GCF_001604755.1 Lepidothrix coronata | reverse complement strand
CACCTGGTTCCCATCCTTGGATTTTTCAGGTGTGAAGTCATGAAAAAAAAACCCTTCAAGCTTAAGGACCTTGGGTCAGAGACCCACATTCAGTGTTGAGTATACAGATAAGCAGTCTGATTTCCAGGAATGGCAAGAAGCACAGCAAACTACAGACATAGATGAGATTCGTGAAACAATCAACAACTCCGAAAACCAGGCCCCTGGTATTAAGTGCTTACCATCAGGCACCTGATCTTGAAAATGCTGGCCAAATGCCACAAAACTGTGCTTGTTTTAGAAAATGGAATCTGTTTTTTTAAAAGGACTGTAATCTGTGGTGCTGGTTCTTTGTAAACAATCTCAGTTATTTCCACTATAACATTAACGAGTAAGTCATTTACCAATGGAGAAATAGATTGGGTTAGTTTTTCTTTTGTTGCCCTCTCTTTTGAGGTCAAGCTTGGAAGACTAGAGCTGAAATGATTACTAGAGGAAGAATGCTCTCTGTTTCTGCCTTTTCAGCTAATGCCTTTGTAGAAGAAAGTGTTTCTTGCTCCTGGCTCTCATTCCTGTGGGTTAGGCAATTCCTACCCCAAACTATTTTTCAATTTGCTTGAAGTGCTTCCCCTGTGCATTTTCATTTAGCATTTATGTACAATTGGGATGCAATTTACTCATAGGTAGTTAATGCAGATTACTATGGGCGTGCAGGATATGAAACCCTCATGGTCTAATGTGCTCAAACACAGACTGAGCGAGATTATTATGAGGGAAGCATAGCACTTGTACTCAAAAGTGCTATTCCATCCCAGTGTCTGTTACTGTTCTCTTATCTCAAACCACCCCTAAACTTATAATACCTGTTTCCCATTCTCAAAACATTCCTTCAGGAGTAAGATGAAATGAGACTGGGATGGAGCATAACATTCCCAGTGGATATATGTGTTGGGTTTCTCTAAGGTGCTTTGTCTTTTGACTGTTTCTTTCTGTCCAACAGACTCTAGTAAAGTTTAAAAATCTGCTTCAAAACATTCTGCCAGTTGCAGGTGCCTTGGTATTTCTCAGTAGTACAGTTACCTCATCACTCATTAAAATGATTAGTTACAGAAGATTAATCTTAACAAATTTATTAACTAAAGATTGTCAGGAGTGATGATGGATCCATGGGAGAGTTATGGTATTTCACGTGACAGAATTTAGACATGGAAATTGAGGATGAACATTTATTCACTTTCTCTATGCATCCCATGAAGACCCCCTGAACCTTGATCTCGCCTGCAAACTGCTGAAATGCTCACCTATCGCTTTCTAGCACTGTTGCAGGCCTGATCTCAGACTGCTGCAGAGGAAGAGATCCAGCTGGTTGTTCACAGGAGAAGTATATTCTAATATAGCTTCAGATGCTCTAATAGCTGGACTTAATGATCCAATAAGACTTAAAACTTAACAGGGTGTGCACTTGTTTGTCTTAGCATGTGGCACTGAAAGCACTCTGCAAAGCTAATGGCCTTTCTTTCTTTGTAGTTTTGATTGTAAAAGCTCCAGCTTGACTAGAAATTTGTGGTATGCATAGGTGATGTTTACCGCTAGCTCAGTAATGCCAGCAACATCTTTCTCTTAGCAAATCTGTCAGGAAGATATTCTGGGTGTGCTGTTGACAGGGTCCTCAACTTTCATTGCACACAAATGTCCAGCACCTGGCAGGGCAGGTCATGAAGAAAAAGGAATGAGGAAAACTGTTCTGGCCAAGAAAAGAGGGAAACCCGCAAATGGAAGCCTCAAGGCAAGCCACCAAAAGGGGAACTTGAGCATTAATTCTTTGGCCTCTCCTGTGAAAGCAGAAAGATTCAAGGAAGGCACAGCCCTTACGACATGAATGGCAGAGGGAGGAAAGTCCCCAGTCTTTCCCTTTCTTATCTTGCATATATTTCCTGTTGTCCACCACAGGAGCAGGCTTTCATAGGCAATGATGTCTTAGCACAACAAGAAAAGAAATGCAGAAGCAAACCCTGCTCCTTTCAGAGCTGGCATTTCGCAAAGAAACCTGAGTGTAGCTTCTGACTTGCTGGTGTTCTAGAAACTAATACATACTGGTATGTAACCAGGAGCTATTTTCCTCAGCTGTTTTCTTTCCCTGAAGCATACACCTCAGGGGCCCTATTTTGCTTCAACAGGCAGAATTCATGATGAAATGAGCCACTGTCTCCACATTCCTGTGGCTACCACATAGCCCCTTTTTTCTCAGGCAGAACCTCCTTTTCTATCCCTTATATCCCAATGTGGGTAACAATATTTGAGTCCCTGCCTGCTGTTTTTTTGTTATTTCTTGACAGTCTTACTCAGGCAAAGCAAGTTTGTGAATGCCAGGCTGTTGTCAGACAGATAGGAGGTAGGAGGAAGCACCGATGGCTAGGGGTCATAGAGCAGGTTGAAGATGAACACCTCATGCACATACTGCAAATGTAGAAGCTCCATCTGGGAGCCTTACAACAGAACAGAAGGACTGGGAATTGAGAGAAATAGGAATGCCCAAAGTTGTGAGTGGAGAAGGGGTTGTGAATGGGAGGTGCTTTGAGGTAGGATCAAGGAGAGCAGGTCAGAAAAAAAGCAGAAATGAAGCAGGAGTTGGGGAGCTGAAAAGTGGAAGTGCATTAGGGCAGCAAGGAGAATGAAATAGCATGTATGGGGTCCATAGTAAACTTAGGCCTGGGTGGGTTGGAGAAGGGAGTTTCAGAGATGATGAGATTGTATATGGGAGGAACATTGAAAAAAAAGGAATGCAAGCCTGAATATTCAGTTTGGGAAATACTGGGAGGTTCTGAAGAAGAAAGAGCAATGGTGATATTTGATCTCTTGGTCACTCTGGGACATGAAAAGCTGGAGATGGAGTCTA
>NW_016692324.1:0-2875 GCF_001604755.1 Lepidothrix coronata | reverse complement strand
TGTAGAAGCTATAACATGATGGATTGTAGTGCTGGGGCATGTGTGTCTGTGAAAAGGATTCTTGAAGCTTTGGGCAAGTCCATAAATAATAATTTGGAATAACTCCAAAACACATATGCTTTATATACCTTTTTGTGAAAGACTTTTTAAAATAATGTTTATTTATAGACACGCAGTTTTGTATATGTAAACACACATACAGAAGTCTAAATGTTTAAAAGGAAAAAGTAATGAGAGACTTGATCCAAAGACCAATTTTCTGTCTTGTCATACCTTTTCCTTTTACATGTTGCAGGTTCTGTGTGCAAAGATAAAATTGGATATAGTTCTACGCATTTGTAATGATTTGTCTATATGGTCAAGTTTACATTGTAATATTTATTGTTGGAACTGTGGGATGATGTGCTTTTATGGAAGCACAGCTGGAAGCAGAGATACTACTTACATTGCTGAGGTGTGCACTTAGCATGTTTGTATCGTGGCACAGCAGAGAGTTTTGTAAAACTTTCATGATGTACACCGGCAACCAAAAGTTTTCACGCTGGTGTAAAACAGCTGGGAACAGTCAAAAGTCATGCATTTAACTACAACTTGAAGTAGCAACTGTTGCATGTTTGTACATAGATGCAAATTTAATAAAAACTTTGCTGCCTTTCCCATGTCTTCTGGTAATGCCTAATGGTAAATATTGCCATAGATGGGAATCTGAAAGTGGGTTTGCTAAGCAAAAATTTGTAAGAAACATTTGTAAAAATTTGTAAGAAACAAGTTTAAGTAAGAAATTTGCTTAAACCTACATCTCTACTTTTGCTTTATCAAAAAAACCCATGGATTCAGCCATATTTCTTCTATAAAATCCTTTCCAGATGCCAGACCTTTGCTATTTTGAAAGTGCAAAAATCTTTTATAAAAAAAAAAGTAAATTCTTTGTTATCTGATCAAAATGCTCCAGGTAAAAATAGAAATAAGAAAAAAAAATTGCTGTGGCCTTATACATTTGCTGCAGTCCTTCCTTCTTTCTCGGCTGCTATCCCAGTGTGTGTTTTTCCTCTCCAAGAAGTAGTGGCTGGAGAACTGCAGTCTGGGCTGAAGGACATTTCCTGATAGATTTTTTTTACGAAGAGTTGTGACTGGTTTCAGTGTCTACTCCAAGAGCCATAACCTCTTACTAATGTAAGTTTACTGTGTGGAAGAGTCTTAATCCCTCAGGGGACCGTGACATATTTTATGTTAGGATGAAGGAGCTGAAAGGAAGAACGGGCTCGTATGGTGTTGCTGTGGGGAATCTGTGTATTAGAGCTGCTGTCTGGGAAGTGAGCTTTTGTTAGACAAAGGGGAAGTTCACTGCTGGTGTGTGAGAGCGCCCGAGGCAGATGCCAGTTCCTTCTGGGCAGCTCTGTGCTGCTGTGAAGTGAGACCCTGACTGTTTTTACCTTCAGTAGTGCACCTTGAATTTCATGTGCTGAGTAGCTCCAGTCAGTTTTCTTGGTTGGTCACTGTAAAAGACCATAGTCTTGGGAAATGCAAAAAAATTGATAGCACCTGACTTACCTATGTGTTTCCAAAGTTACAAGGACATTGCAACCCAATTTGTCTTGCAGTTTAGCTTTATGTGCTGTTTGGATTAGCATGGTAATTCGTGCAGTGCTCTGTGTAGCATTGGTATGTCCTTTGCTTGCTTCTTTGCATTCATGAAGAATTGCACAGGGTGCTGTGGTTTTCCTTCTGAGAGTGTATTGTTATGAACTTTATGAATGGTTTCCAGTTTTATTTCATGATGCATAAACTTCTATATACTTCTATACACTTTATATACTCTCTTTTGTTCCCAAGATACCCTCCAGTGTCCAGCTAATCCTTAGGCTGAAAAACTTGGGGCAAATGTTTCCCCTGGAGTAGGGGTCAAAATTGATGTCTCCTGACCTTCTCATTTTATTCTTAGCTAGCTGTATTTTATAAAGCAGACTGGATCTTTTCCAGAGATTGTATGTAGTGTTTGAGCTGAAGCAACATGCTGTATGTGCTTTCCTATGCACTGCTCATCGAATAATGGAATACATGAAAATTTCTGTCTCTGTGCACTCGTTAGCCAATGGCTTCATGAATTGTTCTCTCAAAACGAGGGGACCTTTGTCTCCAGCATGGTCATAGCTCACCATTCTGGCAGGTCATTGCAAATATGACAGCTACTTGTTTTTCCTCCAGTCTGCTACAAATGAAAGAAAGTTAAAGGTTAAGAATGTGGTTAAATGACTAAAGTTGATGAATTTTGAAAGAGTGTATTTAGCTTCTATTACAATATTTGGAACAATTAAAAAGAGTAGATTTGACTGTTTGAGATTTAAACTGTGAAATACATTTTGGCTTGTCTTTTAGCTGCAGAATCTCAATAAAAAATAAGGAAATTAAACTCTGTGTTCTCCATTCACCAGTTTGTTTGGTTTTGCTGACATTACCTATTAACCCAATTCATCTACCAGCCTCTCTTTCCCATTTGTAAGTAGAAACCTCTGAGTTGTCTTTTTCTTTTTTTTTTTTTTTTCTGGGGAATTGGAGTGTAAACTCTTTTATAACCTTATTGTGTAGCCTGTTGTTCTAGAGCCTGAGCTGAAGCGGTCTGTTAAAAAATAAGCTTTAGGTGCTTATGATATCTATGCAAGGTGTATTTTCAGTGTGTGAGCCTGTATGTCAGACACTTAAGAGCATGGCATATTTTCCATCCCAAAGAAAGGTAATTGATATGTGCATCCTCTGCTCCTTTCAGAGCTTCCCTTACATATGGCATGGATTCCCTGGACATTGAGTAGTGTTCCAAAGGCAATTATGAGCTGTGAATTAGGTGCATTGCAGCTGTTCCATACCCATTCACTCAAAA
>NW_016692323.1:0-2876 GCF_001604755.1 Lepidothrix coronata | reverse complement strand
GGGACACCCTGGGTGCCCTGGGGGGGCTGCAGCCTGGCGGGGACACCCCCAGAGGTTGTCAGGTAGGGGCCAGGAGCTGGGGTCTTACCATGTGTCCAGGCCCCAGAGCTGGGGTCACTGGACCTCGTGGGTGCTCCCTGCAGCACCCCTCGGGCAGCAGGGTGGGGGCACTGGGGTGGGCAGGGCAGAGGGACCCCGTGCCAGGGGTGCTGGAGCAGGGTGTCCCCGTTCCATCTGCCCACAGGGAGCCAGACCCAGGCAGAGTTCTGGTCTCAGCACGTCAGTTTACAGTAGAAGGATCATCCTGTGGGCTCCCAGCGGGCACTATGTCCTTGCAGGTCTTACAGGAGCTCAGCTGTGCCCACCACCCCTCACCACAGGCAGCCGTGCCCGCTTGCTCCCCTGGACCCGAGCTGGGGCACATCCTGGATGAGTTCTTGGGGGTCCCAGTGCTCTGTGTCTGGAGGGACTGAGCATGGATAGGGCTGAGCTGCCCATCCTGGTGGGGCTCAGGGAGCGGGCAGGGGATCCTGGGGTGCTGTCACCAGGCTGGGCACCCCAAGGGCCCAAAATGAGTGGCTGGGCACAACCACCTCCTCCTGCCACCACCAGCATTAACCCTGGCTCCGTGGAGGTCTCCCCAGGTCCCGGTGTGATGCGTGGGGCTGGGTGGGCGCTGGGACCCCCAGCCAGGCACTGCCCTGGCTCAGAGCGTGGTGCCGGCCAACAGCTCCAGCGGTTTGAGGGCCGGGGGTGGGAAGTGGCCACTGCCCCGGCGGGGAGGGCCATGCCGGGGGTGCCCCCGCAGCACCTCGCCCACCGTGCGCCTGAAGGTCTGGCTGACGAAGCAGTAGAGGAAGAAGTTGAGGGAGGTGTTGAGCATGGCCACCATGTTGGCGATGTCCAAGGCCAGGTGCATGCGCCAGTCCCTCCTCACCGAGGCCACGTACAGGTGGCACATCATGACGACGGCGCGGGGGGCCCAGAGCACCACGAAGGCGGTGGTGACGGCCAGGAGCAGCGCCGTGGTCTTGCCGCCCCCCGCGCGCCGCCACCGCTTCAGCTTGAGGATGATGATGGAGTTGGTGGCCAGTAAGATGCTGCAGGGCAGGAAGTAGATGGTGACGCAGTGGAGCCACTTGAGCGCCGTGTCCAGCGCCGTGGGCGGGTCGGCGTCGCGCCACACGTCCAGCCACCAGTAGAAGGGGATGCCGGTGGCCAGGGCGGCGGCGAACACGGCCGCGATGATCCTGCGCGTGCGCTGCGGGTACGACACGGCGCGGTAGCGCAGCGGGTGGCACAGGGCCACGTAGCGGTCCACGGTGAGCAGCACGGTGACCCAGGTGGAGGCGTGGCTGGCTGTGAACTCCAGCACATTGACAGTGTGGATGAAGGCGCTGGGCACCGCCCGGGCCAGGATGACCGTCTGCAGGATGAAGCCCATGAAGATGATGAAGACCTGGATGAGGATGTCGGAGGTGGTCAGGGCCAGCAGGTACCAGTACGATGACTTCTTGGTCCTGGTGGCCAGGCGGGACAGGGCCACAGCGCTCAGGATGTTCACTGGAGGGAGGGGAGCGATGGGTGGTGGTGAGACCCCCCCCTGCAGCACTCAGGACCCCAGGGGTGCCCAGGCTCCAGCTGGGGGGGAGCTATAAATATCCTGGTGCTATGGGGATTTGCTGAGCTGATTAATCTCTTCTGTGTGTCAGCCCAAGCAACACAAATACCATCTGTCCCTGTGGTGGTGGCACCTGCCCTGGGGCTGGGCAGCACAGCCAGGCACTGGGGCCGGATCTGAGGCCAGGGCAGGGGGAGCAGGTTTGGTTCTCCCACCCTGAGGACTCTCCTCCCCATCCCCAAACTCCCTAGGGTGATGGAAGGCTGGCACAGGAGCTGAGGCTCTGCCAGCAGCCGAGGGCACAGAGCTCAGCAACCCTCAGAGGGGCTCAGACCCAGGTAGGTGTTGCCCCTGCACCGCCCTGCCCCCCCAGCCCCCTCACCTGGTAGCCCCAGCCCCAGCAGGACACTGTAGTACACAATGGGGACAATGCCCACCAGGCAGGGTGACCGCTCCAGATCTGGCTCCGGCCGTGCTGCCACACCAGCCCACGGCACCGCCGTGCTGTTGGGCACTGGGACCGTCATCTTCTGCCAGGGATCGGCTGTGAGGGGAGATGGGGGATGAGGATCCTGGTGGTACCTGGGTGGGAGGTCAGCCATGACATGGCACTGGGGGCTGGGACCATCACAGCAGTGCCCCCAGTGGGTTGGATCCTTGTCCTGCAGCATCCATGGACAGTGGGCAGCTCCGAAATGTGCCATCGCAGGCAGACTTGGGGCTGCTGCTCCCAATGGAGCCAACACACCCCGAGTCCCCTGTGCTATGTCCAGGATGAGCCCCCCCGACCAGAGCTGCTCCTTCTTTATCCCCCAGCCCCTTTTTTGTAGAACATCAGGTTAAAACACCATGTTCTTGGGCATCTGCCAGGAGGGGGAGGCTCTGGCCCCCAGCCCGGGCTGAGTGCACTCGCTGGGTCCCAGCGGTGACAGGGAGGACCCAGAAGTGCCAAAGGGGGGTCCCAGTGCTGCCAAAAGGGGAGTGCCCATCTCCAGGCTGCCAGCGTGGTCCTTTGCCAGCTCCTCAGGCTGAGGAAGCAGAGCCAGCTCCAGAGGCATCTGGCAGTGGCCCTGCCCACGGCCCTGCCCGTATCCTTATCTGTATCCGCATCCCTATCCGTATGTGTATCCGTATCCCTATCTCTGCCCGATCCCTGCCCTATCTCTGCCCTATCCCTGCCCGTATCCCCACGCCCACGCCCCGTGCCCGGATCGTGCCCACGCTGCCCTCGTCCATTCATAACTCGGGCGGCTCC
>NW_016692322.1:0-2877 GCF_001604755.1 Lepidothrix coronata | reverse complement strand
CCTCCATGCGGTCCAGGGTGGTCCTGGATGCCCTGAGGGCGCTCCGGCAGCTCCCGGGCTCGGACAGGGCCCCGTAGCGCTGGGCCAGGAGCCGGGCGCGCACCCGCAGGTACCAGCGCCGGGCGTCGCCCCCCAGGTGCCCCCCCTGGGCCCGCTCCCGCAGCAGCTGCGAGCGGCGCCGCACGTACTGAGTGCGGAACTGCGGCCAGCGAGGGGTGCGGTACGCCGCGTACCTGGGACAGGTGGGACAGGTGGGACAGGTGAGGGGTCGGGGGGGCTGAAACAGGTCAAAATGGGACCCAGGGGGCACAAAACCCCCCCAAAAACAGACCCAGGGGTGCGGAACTGTGGCCAGCGAGGGGTGTGGCACACAGGCGTACCTGGGACAGGTGAGGGACAGGGAAGGGACAGGTGAGGGGTCGGGGGGGGGCTGAAACAGGTCAAAATGGGACCCAGGGGGCACAAAATCCCCCCAGAAATGGACCCAGGGGTGCGAAACTGCGGCCAGCGAGGGGTGCAGTACACGGCGTACCTGGGACAGGTGAGGGACAGGTGAGACAGGTGAAGGGTCAGGGGGGGCTAAAACAGGTCAAAATGAGACCCAGGGGGCACAAAACCCCCCCAAAAACGGGCCCAGGGGTGCGGAACTGCGGCCAGCAAGGGGTGTGGTACATGGTGTACCTGGGGCAGGTGGGACAGGTGAGACAGGTGAGGGGTCAGGGGGGGCTGAAACAGGTCAAAATGGGACCCAGGGGGCACAAAACCCCCCCAAAAACGGACCCAGGGGTGCGGAACTGCGGGCAGCGAGGGGTGCGGTACGCGGCGTACCTGGGACAGGTAAGGGACAGGTGAGACAGGTGAGAGAGGGGACACAGGCAAAGGGGTCAAAACAGGACCCAGGGGGCACAAAACCCCCCCAAAAACGGACCCAGGGGTGCGGAACTGCGGCCAGCGAGGGGTGCGGTACGCCGCGTACCTGGGCAGGTGGGACAGGTGAGACAGGTGAGGGACAGGTGAGGGGTCGGGGGGGCTGAAACAGGTCAAAATGAGACCCAGGGGGCACAAAACCCCCCCAAAAACGGACCCAGGGGTGCAGAACTGCGGCCAGTGAGGGGTGCGGTACGCGGCGTACCTGGGACAGGTGGGACAGGTGAGACAGGTGAGGGACAGGTGAGGGACAGGTGAGACAGGTGAGGGGTCGGGGGGGCTGAAACAGGTCAAAATGAGACCCAGGGGGCACAAAACCCCCCCAAAAACGGACCCAGGGGTGCGGAACTGCGGCCAGCGAGGGGTGCGGTACACGGCGTACCTGGGGCAGGTGGGACAGGTGAGGGACAGGTGAGGGGTCAGGGGGGGCTGAAACAGGTCAAAATGGGACCCAGGGGGCACAAAACCCCCCCAAAAATGGACCCAGGGGTGCGGAACTGCGGCCAGCGAGGGGTGCGGTACATGGCGTACCTGGGACAGGTGAGGGACAGGGGAGACAGGTGAGAGAGGGGACACAGGTAAGGAGATCAAAAATGGGACCCAGAGGGCACAAAACCCCCCCAAAAACGGATCCAGGGGTGCAGAACTGCGGCCAGCGAGGGGTGCGGTACGCCGCGTACCTGGGACAGGTGGGACAGGTGAGGGACAGGTGAGGGGTCAGGGGGGGCTGAAACAGGTCAAAATGAGACCCCGGGGGCACAAAACCCCCCCAAAAATGGACCCAGGGGTGCAGAACTGCGGCCAGCGAGGGGTGTGGTACGCGGCGTACCTGGGACAGGTGAGGGACAGGTGAGAGTGGGGACACAGGTAAAGGGGTCAAAACAGGACCCAGGGGGCACAAAACCCCCCCAAAAACGGACCCAGGGGTGCAGAACTGCGGCCAGCGAGGGGTGCGGTACACGGCGTACCTGGGACAGGTGGGACAGGTGAGACAGGTGAGGGACAGGTGAGGGGTCGGGGGGGCTGAAACAGGTCAAAATGGGACCCAGGGGGCACAAAACCCCCCCAAAAACGGACCCAGGGGTGCGGAACTGCGGCCAGCGAGGGGTGCGGTACGCGGCGTACCTGGGACAGGCGGGACAGGTGAGATACAGGTGAGAAAGGGGACACAGGTAAGGAGATCAAAAATGGGACCCAGGGGGCACAAAACCCCCCCAAAAACGGATCCAGGGGTGCGGAACTGCGGCCAGCGAGGGGTGCGGTACGCCGCGTACCTGGGCAGGTGGGACAGGTGAGACAGGTAAGGGGTCGGGGGGGCTGAAACAGGTCAAAATGGGACCCAGGGGGCACAAAACCCCCCCAAAAACGGGCCCAGGGGTGCGGAACTGCGGCCAGCAAGGGGTGTGGCACACAGGCGTACCTGGGACAGGTGAGGGACAGGTGAGGGACAGGTAAGGGACAGGTAAGGGACAGGTGAGGGGTCGGGGGGGGCTGAAACAGGTCAAAATGAGACCCAGGGGGCACAAAACCCCCCCAAAAATGGACCCAGGGGTGCAGAACTGCGGCCAGCGAGGGGTGCGGTACACGGCGTACCTGGGACAGGTGGGACAGGTGAGAGTGGGGACACAGGTAAAGGGGGCAAAACAGTACCCAGGGGGCACAAAACCCCCCCAAAAACGGACCCAGGGGTGCAGAACTGCAGGCAGGGAGGGCTGTGGCACACGGCGTACCTGGGCCAGGTGGGACAGGTGGGCCAGGAGAAACAGGTAAAGGTGTTCAGGGGGCCAAAAGGAGTCAAAACTGGGACCCAGGGGGCACAACCCCCCCCCCCAAAAACGGACCCAGGGGTGCGGAACTGCAGGCAGGGAGGGCTGTGGCACACGGCGTACCTGGGCCAGGTGGGCCAGGAGAAACAGGTAAAGGTGTTCAGGGGGCCAAAAGGAGTCAAAA
>NW_016692321.1:0-2879 GCF_001604755.1 Lepidothrix coronata | reverse complement strand
TTTTTACTTATTTTATTTTTCATGTGAATTTAATGCCACATAAGAGGGACCAGATTTAAAAGTGAGAAGATTTCATGGTTCAGTTTTGGGCTGTTTATGCCCATCTCAGCAAGGAGCCCAATTAGTGCATTTTTAAGAGAATTTTTGTGTCTCTTAAAACTGTAAATAAAGAGAAATAATGCAATCTGTAATTGCTACTCTTGAGGAGAAAAACATTTGCTGTTATCAAGAAATATGATTTCATTATCTTGTACAGAAAATCCTCAATCTGCTCAGATTGCACACTAGTTCAAAAGTTTTTTATAAAAAAGGTGGGTGGGGGAGAGCTATTTCCCCTGAGTGTGTCTGTGAGGTTGAGCCAAGAGAATTTCTTTCTGTTGTGCTGAAGCATGGGATGAGACCTGTGGGTGTTGAGTACAAGGAGGCAGGCAGGTGGCTGACTGCAGCTCTGATGTCCCTGCATTTCAGTGCTGAAAATGCTATTTGAGACTGTTCATCTACCTACTCCTCTGCCCTCTCACTTCACCTCCCCTGCAGAAGTCCAGTATGTCTGACAGTTGCAAGGACCTCATAATGACTTCTGGACTGCCTCAAAGTCCTGCTTATGCAGGGTCTAGTTCATGTGCTGTTGGTGAACTCACTGCTGCTTAGGTACTCCTTCTGGAGAGTCATATGAAGTTGTTTCTCATGGAGAAAATGACCTGGAGGCTTGCAGTGAAAGGATAGGATGTTTTTTAGAGTGGCAGTTGCTGGGCTGTTAGAACAAAAAAGCCAACAGTTTTTTTTTTTTAAAATTAATCACAGTGCTTGTTGCATTTTGTTGGTTTTCCCCCCAGCCTAGTTCACCTGTAGCTTTGCTTTTGCTCCGTCTTTATCAGTGCTGCTGTCCCTTGTATCTGCATGCTATTTATGATTTATCTTTTTACTTAGTTATTACCGTGTGCTTTTTCTTTTTCTAGGGGCTGAGGTGAATGCTTCCCCACTCTGGAACTTGGCACAGGTGAAAATGGAGCCACAGGAAAATGAGGAGGGTAATGTACATGGCCATGGGGTCCTAGGCAGTGATGTCTTTGAGGAACCAATGTCAGGCATGAGCGAAGCTGGGATGCCACAAAGCCCCAATGGCTCTGAGAGCAGCTACGGTTCTCATTCTGCTGACAGTCTGATGGGATCCTCACCTGTCTTCAACCAGCGCTGCAAAAAGAAGATGAAGAAGATGTGAGAAGGAACATTCTTTTTATTTAGTCCTGATGGTATTTAATAGACTGGAAATGAACTAGGAGAGTACTGTGATGGCTATGATTCTAACACAGGGCTGGCCCTGGTGTATGAGGGACCTCATACATAAAATTACTGTGAGAGGTTTGATGTGTAGTGCACTTCAGCTCCCCTCTTTGCTGGCTTCTGTACTCCATCCTGACTCATGAGGTAGAAGATCACCCATTACATTTGACGGTGGCATGGCTTGCTTTGGCAGATTAATGAGGAATGTACCAGTGAAAAGTAGTTGTGAGGAGGTTTGCTAAGTAACAGAATCATTGAATAGTTTGGTTTGAAGGTACCTCATGATATTTCTACTCCACCCCCCTGCTCAGAGCACAGCCATTTAGAGCAGGTTGCTAAGGGCTTTGTGCATTTGAGTTTTGAGTACCTACAGGCATAGTGATGCCGAACCTCTTTGGGTAACATTTTTCCACATTTGACAACCTTCATAGTAAGAAAAAAAATATTCTTGCATCTAGTTGGAATTTCCCATGTTTCAGCTTGTCTTCATTGCCTCTTGTTCTATCATTGCTCATCTCTGAGAAGAGTCTGACTGTCTTCTCTAACCTCTTAATATCTCTGGCTATTAAGTGACTATATACAATGAGATCTCTCTCTAGCCTTTTCTCATCTCAAGTGTGAAGAAACCATATTCCCTGAGCTCTCCTTACTTGTCCTGTGCTCCAGCTCCCTAACCAGTTCTGTGGCCTTCCACTGAAATTGCTGCAATGCCCTTGTGAAGGGGAGCACAAAAGTGGATGCAGCCCACCAGACACAGTCTCACAAGTGCTGAATAAAGAGGAATAATAATTTCCCTCAATGTACTTGCTTCCCTCATGCTTGCTGACTGTTGGGAGTGGAAAAAAGGTGTCTTAAGGTAGGGTATTTTAAGTTAGAGAGCCATTGCTGATGATTATGATGACCGAGCAAAGATGCTGTAGCATGGTCTCACAGTGCCAGCTCACCCAGTGCCTTCAGATTAATCCTGTTGGTTCCAACTGGCTTAAGTTCTTGCTAACTCAGTCTTACTTGCCATAGGTAAAGCTTTATTACCACACACTGATTGAAGGCCTGGGGACCTGACAGGCCTTAAGGCAGAACTTATCAGTAAAAACAGGCAGAAAAGGTGTTGTGTACATCAGCCACAAAGTACAGAGAACATCCTTTGTGACCGTATTGCCTGCATTGTTGAACAGTAAACCCATATTTTCTTATAGTTTCTTTTGCTTCCAGTGTACTTATAGAAGCCTTTCTTCACATCTCTTACCAGTTTCAACTCCAGCTGAGCTTTGGCTTTCCTAATTGTTCCTGCATACTTGGGCTGTGTCTCTATATCCCTGCTGGCAAGCCCATCCTCTTTCCCCTTCTCTGTACTTTTTTGTTTGTGTTTGAGCTCAGTCAGGAGTTCCCTGGTCATCTTTGCTGGCCTTCTGTCATGCCTGCTTTAATTTCTGCTTGTCAGATAGGACTGTTTTTCTACTTTGAGAAAGCTGTCTTTGAAGATAAGGCAGCACGCTTGGGTTCCTTTGGGCAGCCGGGGTAGTCCCTCATGAAATCCTGCCAAGACATTCCTTGAATAAACCAAAATTTGTTGACCTGAAGGTACAGGACTTTGT
>NW_016692320.1:0-2880 GCF_001604755.1 Lepidothrix coronata | reverse complement strand
GTCACCAACACCCTCAGTGTCCCCTGAGTGTCACCAACACCCCCCTCAGTGTCACCCGGGGGTCACCAACACCCCCCTCAGTGTCACCCGGGGGACACCAGGGGACATCAGTGGACACGGGGGGATCCAGGAGTCCGGGGGACACCGGGTAACACCAGGGGACACCGAGTGACCCCGGGTGACACCGGAGGGGATCCAGGGGTCCGGGTGACACCAAGTGACACCGGGTGACACTGGGGGAGATCCAGGGGTCCGGGTGACCCCAGGTGACACCAGGGGGGATCCAGGGGTCCAGGGGACACCGGGTAACACCAGGTGACACCAGAGGACACCAGGGGACACCAAGTGACACCAGGGGACACCAGGGGTCCAGGTGACACCAGAGGACACCGGGTGACACCAGAGGACACCAGAGGACACCAGGTGACACCAAGTGACACCAGGAGACACCAGGGGGGATCCAGGGGTCCAGGGGACACCAGGTAACACCAGGTGACACCAGAGGACACCAGGGGACACCAGAGGACACCAGGGGACACTGGGAGACACCAGGGGACACTGGGAGACACCAGGGGACACTGGGTGACACCAGGGGTATCCAGGGGACACCAGGAGGGATCCAGGGGACACCAAGTGACCCCAGGGGACACTGGGTGACCCCAGGGGACACCAGGGGTCCAGGTGACACCAGAGGACACCAGGTGACACCAGGGGACACTGGGGGACACCAGGTGACACCAAGTGACACCAGGGGACACCGGGGAGAATCCAGGGGTCTGGGGGACACCAGGGGGGGATCTGGGGGGGATCCAGGGGACACCAGAGGACATCAGGGGACACCAAGTGACACCAGGGGACACCGGGGAGAATCCAGGGGTCTGGGGGACACCAGGGGGGGATCTGGGGGCATCCAGGGCACACCAAGTGACACCGGGGGACACCGGGGGACACCAGGGGACATCTGGGGGGATCCAGGGGACACCGGGGGGATCCAGGGGTCCAGGGGACACCGGGGGACACCGGGTGACACCAAGTGACACCAGGGGACACCGGGTGACACTGGGGGACACCAGGGGACACCGGGGGGATCCAGGGGTCTGGGGGACACCAGGGGACACCGGGGGACACCGGGGGACACCGGGTGATACCAGGTGACACTGGGTGACACCAAGGGACACCAGGGGGGATCCAGGGGTCCAGGGGACACCAAGTGACACTGGGTGACACCAGGGGGGAATCAGGGGGGATCCAGGGGTCCAGGGGACACTGGATAACACCAAGGGACACCAGGGGACACCAGGGGGGATCCAGGGGTCCGGGGGACACCAGGGGACACCGGGTCACACCAGGTGACACCAAGTGACACCAGGTGACACCAAGTGACACCGGGGGACACTGGGGGACACTGGGGGACACCAGAGGACACCGGGGGGGATCCAGGGGTCTGGGGGACACCGGGGGACACCAGGAGACACCAGGGGACATCTGGGGGGATCCAGGGCACACCAAGTGACACCAAGTGACACCAGGGGACACCAGGGGACACCAGGGGACACCGGGGGGATCCAGGTGACACCAAGTGACACCAAGTGACACCNACACCAAGTGACACCAAGTGACACCAAGTGACACCAGGGGACACCAGGGGACACCAGGGGACACCGGGGGGATCCAGGTGACACCAAGTGACACCGGGTGACACTGGGGGACACCAGGGGACACCGGGGGGGATCCAGGGGTCTGGGGGACACCCGGGGACACCAGGGGACACCGGGTGACACTGGGGGACACCAGGGGACACCAGGAGGGATCCAGGGTTCTGGAGGACACCCGGGGACACTGGGTGACACCAGGGGACACCGGGGGACACCGGGGGGGATCCAAGGGTCCAGGGGACACCAGGTGACCCCGGGTTACCCCAGGTGACCCTGGGTGATCCCAGGGGACACCAGGGGGGATCCAGGGGACACCGGGAGACACCGGGTCACACCAGGTGACACCAAGTGACACCAGGGGACACCAGGGGACATCTGGGGGGATCCAGGGGTCCAGGGGACACCAAGTGACCCCGGGTGACACTGGGGGACACCAGGGGACACCGGGGGGATCCAGGGGTCCAGGGGACAGCGGGTGACCCCGGGTGACCCCAGAGGACACTGGGTGACCCCAGAGGACCCCAGATGACCCCGGGTGACCCTGGGTGACCCAAGGGGACCCCAGGTGGAACTGGGTGACCCCGGGTGACCCCAGAGGACCCCGGATGACCCCAGGTGACCCCAGGTGACCGCAGGGGACCCCAGGTGACACTGGGTGACCCCAGGGGACCCCAGGTGGAACTGGGTGCCCCCGGGTGACCCCAGAGGTCACTGGGTGACCCCAGGTGACCCCGGGTGACCCCAGAGGACACTGGGTGACCCCAGAGGACCCCAGATGACCCTGGGTGACCCTGGGTGACCCCAGGGGACCCCAGGGGACACTGGGTGACCCCAGGTGACCCCGGGTGACCCCAGGTGGAACTGGGTGACCACGGGTGACCCCAGAGGACACCGGGTGACCCCAGGTGGAACTGGGTGCCCCCGGGTGACCCCAGAGGACACTGGGTGACCCCAGGTGACCCCAGGGGACAGGGGTTGACCCCAGGTGACCCCAGGTGACCCCAGGTGACCCCGGGTGACCCCAGGTGGAACTGGGTGACCCCAGGTGACCCCGGGTGACCCCAGAGGACACTGGGTGACCCCAGGTGACCCCGGGTGCCCCCGGGTGACCCCGGGTGACCCCAGATGCCCCCGGGTGACCCCAGGTGACCCCAGACGCCCCCGTGTGACCCCAGGTGACCCCGTGTGACCCCAGATGCCCCCATGTGACCCCAGGTGACCCCAG
>NW_016692319.1:0-2883 GCF_001604755.1 Lepidothrix coronata | reverse complement strand
TTCTTCCCTGTGAGGGTGGGGAGGCCCTGGCACAGGTTGCCCAGAGAAGCTGTGGCTGCCCCATCCCTGGAAGTGTCCAAGGCCAGGCTGGACAGGGCTTGGAGCAACCTGGGCTAGTGGAAGGTGTCCCTGCCCATGGAAGGGGGTGGCACTGGATGAGTTTTAAGGTCCCTTCCCACCCAAACCATTCTGGGATTCTATGAAATTCCGTGTCCGTTTTCCCTTTTTGACTCAGGACCCCAATCATTTTCCTGGCCTGAAGAACCTCTTTTGTGCTGAGTCAGCTGCCCCCTCCCAACCAGTTTATTGTTCATTATAAAGCACTTAGAGGTGTGCAGGCTGGCTGAGCATGCTCAGGGCTACCCTGGCACAGGGAGGAGGCCCCATGCTGTGGAACTAACTGCTCCTCAATTGTCCCATTACGCTTAGGAGGGAGACAGTCTTCATGTCAGGGAAATAAATACATTTCATTTGCCTCTGCATTTTAAGGCTAACACTCACATTATGCCTGAAAGGTAGATTTATTGCAGCTCTTATTGCTGGGTAGTTAATTTAGGACAGCTTCTTTTCGTAGACCTTGAACAGCAGAGCCGAAACACATGCTCCCTGGTTTTATGGGACGTCAAGAAATGTTCTGCCACAGCCAGTCCTGGCCATAAATGTAAGATTTCAGAAAATGTACTGGTTGTGTAGCATTTTGCTGTAGATTGCTGATTTTTGGTGCTGGTATAGTTTGCTTCTCTTGAGTAAAAACTTCATTTCCCAAGCGAAGTATTTTTAAAGTAGTTTTAATAGTCACTTATTTTCATCAGTAGTAAAAGTGAGATTTATTTTTTTTTTATAATATTTGGACTACACAGGCAAGTAACTCCTTAGTAGTAGACTAAAAGAATTTACTACCAAAGTAACCAGGGGCTGTTCTTGACTTATAACTGTTATTTTCTAGTGGAAGGTGTCCTTGTCCATGGCAGGGGAATGGAACAACATGGGCTTTAAGATCCCTTTCAACCCAAACCATCCTGTGATTTCATGATATGATTCTACTGAATTTTAAACTGTGATCCAAACTACATTTAAAAGTTTGATGTAGGATTTAGTTGTGCTCTTGCTTCCGTATTTCCCCAGTGTAATTTGCCTGGCTGAGGGAAGAATGTGTTTTGAAGAGGTCTCTTGTCTCGTGAATCACAGAACGGTTTGGGTTGGAAGCACCTTAAAGCTCATCTCGTTCCAGCCCCCCAAATGAAAATTGTATTAATGTAGGTTCCATGGTACACAAATAGTGATAGCCAAATCAATTATATGGCTGAATTCCTAAATTAGGCACAAAAAAGGAACAAGTAAGCAAAATATATTGCATTCATTAAAGCTTCCCTACTCTCTGATTCACTTCAATGGCTTTGCCAATTAAAGTAATTGTCATATGCGTTCAAACAAAGCATCTGTAGTAGGAGGTCTTGTTAAAAAAATATTGAAAATGGTTGTTTTATTGACTTATGGAATATATATTTAGGAAAATATTGATACGTAGCATTTTGAAAGAAGATAAGAAAATCTGAAGTCGAGAAAACATTACCATTCATGAGTTTATATAATTCTGCTTGTGTTTATTTCTGATATTATACCTGGGCAATGCTGTTCAACTTGTACTAAAAAAGGCAAGTATGTTTTGGGTTCTGCAAGGCAGTGATTTCATTGTTAGTGTGAGTCCAGCCAATGAAAGCCAAATTATTTAGCTTGTTTCTTGCTTCCCAGAGTGTTTCTGTTTCAAAAATAAGTAGGTTAAAAATTCTTATTGAAAACAGGACAGATTAGTTATCGCTGCCTGGTGAAATAACAGATAACTTTGTGCTGACATCCAGGCTGCAAGTAAAGCAAAAGTCATTTTAATCTTATGCTTGGCAAAACCAGGCCTGATCTGTACCAGTGCTGGAACTGCTCACTTTTAAGAGCTGAAGAAACATTTTAAATTTCACTTTATGGAGTTTGCAGTTTATTAAACCATATGTAATATTTATTTAGCCATAGTCTATAATGTTTACACAGAAAGCTATTCTGGGAAATGCTAATTTTTTTTTTCTGACTGGATGAAATGAATTATATTTATCAGGAATTCAAATAAGAAAGAATGTTTGGCAGACTGTTTTCTCAGATATAAATAAAAGTGTTATCTGAGACAACATGCCTAAATTAGGGTATGTTTAAAAGAGGTAGAGAAGGAGAGAAAGGCTTTTTATTTAAGACCACACGGATCCTTTCATGTGAAAAGGATCATAGAATCATGGAATCATGGAATGGTTTGGGTTGGAAAGGACCTTAAAGCTCACCCAGTCCCACTCCCTGTCATGGGCAGGGACACCTTCCACTAGCCCAGGTTGCTCCAAGCCCCGTCCAACCTGGCCTTGGATATAGAGGAAGGAAGGATGGTGGAAATGCTATGTAAGAAAATCACAGAACAGCGTGTGTTGCACCACTAAGTTTTTGGGAAGGGCTGGAATTAGGGAATAGCACATTGTGAGCTGTGTAACTGTAAATCCAGAGGTACCTGTGAGAGAAGAAGGCGTTTGCTTCCATGTGTGCATGTCCAGAGCACACAGGACTCAGTCTTATGAATTGTTTAAGCATTTAAACTTGGCTTTGCTGGGATTGATCACTTGTGCTCATCAAGTGAAAACATGAGCAAGGGGATATCCAGGCCTTGGGAGAACTCCTGCCTCAAAGCTGCAAAAGCAGGTCTGGTCCCTCAGCTGGGGCTTGTTTGGTGTTGCAGTATCTTTGGAAGTCTGATATTTTGTGAGAGGTGTATTTCTGAGGATCTTGAGGAGCAAGTGAGCCTGGTGTGTTGATGTGTGATGAGGAAAACATGATGCTACAGTGGGAAGTCAC
>NW_016692318.1:0-2883 GCF_001604755.1 Lepidothrix coronata | reverse complement strand
CCTTTTTTTGTCCCCTTTTTTTCATCTTTAGGTGTCACTTTGGACAACATGATATTTTTTATGCCCTACATCCTATTTCACAGGTGAATAATGAAACTTCCTCTATTTAAAATGTTACCTCAGACAACCATTCCAGTGATTTCTGCACTGCCTGTCACTGTAGTCTCAGAGTACTCTGGCTTGAAACAGAACTGGGACAGAATATGACAGTGCTTCTTTTGGAGTTCACAGCATTTCAAACCCATTGCTGATGCTTCTGAAAAACTTCATCAGCATCAGTAAAAATGCTGGCTAATACTTTTCTGATAACACAGCAGTAGAATAAATAAATGCAAAACCCAAGTGCTTTGTGAATCATGTAAAAGGTGAATTAAGAAACTGAAATGTAGTCACTTTGAAAAGGCTAATTTGTGAAATCTGTTATGTTACCAAATCTACTAAAATAAAATTGTTTTATATTTCATAAAGCTGTATTAAATGTTTTAAAAGGACACTTTGAAGGCTGAGAAATAGCAGGTATGAAATAACCAGTTATTAAAATTACTGATTATATGAGAAATTCTCTAAAAAATTCTGGGAGTATGGTACCACGTCATCTTTGAATACTTTTATTCTCCCTTTGGTAAGTATTCTTTAAAAACTTTCAGGACTTTAGCAAGATGTAACTGGGAACTTTACCCAATTCTGCATTGCTGCAGGATGGATATAATACCTATCTTATTCCATGGCAACTTTTGCCTGTGAAAGTACAAGACCATGGTGAGACACTGAATTTAGGGAAAAACTGTATTTTAAGAAGTATATTTGTTTTTTCCTTGTGCAGTCATAATTAAAAATAACCTGGGAAAGCCTTTTTGTCAGGGAAGGTTTAGGTTAGATGCTGGAAAAAGGTTCTTCACCCAGAGAGTGGCTGGACACTGAACAGGCTCCCCAGGGAAGTGGTCACAGCACGAAGGCTGACAGAGTTCAAGAAGTGTTTGGACAGTGCTCTCAGGCACATGGTGTGACCCTTGTGGATGGTTCTGTGGAGGGCTAAGAGTTGGACTTGATGATCCTTGTGGGTCCCTTCCAACTCAGCACAGTCTGTGATTCTGTGATTCTTCATTCTACTGAAAGGTTACATCCCAAGAGAGGGAATCAAACCCCTCTCTCAAGAATGCCCCAGAGGTCCTGATAGAGAGTGCAGATAGGACCTCTTCTGCTAAAAGCTTTCTTTTCTCTGCATAAAGGACTGTCTTCTCCCTGAGTTGTCCTTTTTCTCCAGTTTAGATTTTTTTTTTCTTCTCTGTTTCTCTTATTTAAGCAAGGAGTGTAGCAGGAAGCAAAAATTCCATAGCTTTTTCCACAGTACCTAAGCCAGTACAAGAAAGTACAAGACATGAACGTACTGGAGTGAGTCCAGTGAAGGGTCATGAAGATGATGAGGGAACCAGGGGCTGAGAGAGCTGGGACTGGAGAAGTGAAGGCTCAGGGGGTTGTATTAATGTATAAAAATACTTGAAGGGAGTGTGGAAGGAGGACAGAGCCAGGCTCTCTTCAGTGGTGCCCAGGGACATGCCGAGAGGCAATGGGCACAAAATGAAAGACAGGGAGCACAATCTAAGAATAAGTAAAAACTTCTGAGGTTGTCAAACACGGAAAGTGGTTGCCCAGAGAGGATGGAGTGGAGTCTTCATTCTTGGAGATATTAAAAACCTGACTGGGCAAGTGCTTAGCCACCTGCTGGTGACTCTGCTTTGAGTAGGTGGAGTAAACTAGACAGTTGTCAGAGGTGCCTTCCAACCTCAACCACTCTGTGATTCTGAGAAGCTCAGGAAATACTTTGGCAAAGCGGAATCTAGGCGAGATGATGAAGGAAAAGAAAGCAGTTTCTTGCCCAGTTGCTGGGCATGCCCTCTATGAGTGAAGAATTTGCTTTACATTCTATGAGTGCTAATTTACTTTGATAATTTTTTTCCAGGGAGATGGCTTTAAAATTGCTGATCCTCAAACCTGTAACTATAAACGAGAATTATTTTGGCATGATTACTCTATTCCTTCAAACTGCTCATGCTTTATTTTGGGGATTTGGTTCAAACATATATAATTATCTATGCTAAGCAGTTTATCATATGTTCTAAGGCTTTTGTCTTTATTGCACCTAGCTGATGGTTTTGTAATTCAGGAGTAATTGAATCGCAATTATTTTTCATGATGCATATTACGGTTTTATATCATGTTGTTGGCAGATATTCTTTATGATGTCGCTTGGTCTAATGGGAAAATTAGAAGTAGCTCTATCATATGGAAAGATGGCTTTTTTGTGTCATGTTATAGTTTGTAGATGGCACTCAGGATATTTTCTTTTGACATATAGATTTTTAGGTAGAGGCTGAAATGAGATTCTAAAGCAGGGTTCACAGTTGAGACAATATTATCTGTACATCCAAGATGATTTCAACTATTCTCCAATAGTGACAGTCCATTTATATTCAAGTCCATTTAGTAGACTGTGGTTAGTATTCTAAAATACATATATAAGTACTATGTGGTGGTAGAGTTTCTGCTCTAAATTCATCCCTGATCCAACATAACTGGTTTCAGAGAAGCAAGGAAAAGATGTCAGCATCTTTTTTAGAAGCAAATATTCATCAGAGCAGGAGACTGACAGCAGATCTCCCACCTTGCTGAAGAGCTCTTCAACCACTGCAGTGCCCAGACAGTCTCTTAATCTCTCCTGCTGGAGCTGTAACACATTTTGTGTAAAGTTTTGTGAGCTGCACAGAAGCTGACTTCATAACCTGGAGATTAGGGCTGCTCTCCTGGAATTTGGGAAGAGGCAAATTCAAGGCTCTATGTCAACGAATACTTAGTTAATTTTGTCTGCAGAAGAGGTGTTAAACA
>NW_016692317.1:0-2888 GCF_001604755.1 Lepidothrix coronata | reverse complement strand
TTGAAATATATATACAATTTCATAAGGGAAAGGGAAGGGGGAAGGGAAAAGGAACAAAATCAAAATAAAATATATATATATCCCAATCAGTAGCCTGAGATCTAGCAACTAAAAGAAATTAGCAAAAGACTATCTTACTACTCTCCTTGGAACAACAGAAACTCATGCTGGAACGATCGCCGGCAGCCTCCGTCTCCCAAGGTCGACAAGGCCTTACCAGGCCTCGCTCCCCAACACGGCAGACTCAACAGCAGGGAACCTGCACCTCCAGGCTGCCAGAAGGAAAGAGAACGAAGGCCTCTCCTCCTTTCTTCTTATAGCCTGGTTTACGTAAAAATCGTAGAGAATACTGGGTAAATCTGGGCCCTTCCTTGGTGTGGTGGTTTGGGCTGGGCCTTCCTTGGTGACCAGTTTTTAACCAAGGAAGGGTCCAGATTTACCCAGTATTCCCTACGATTTTTACGTAAACCAGATTATAAGAAGAGAGGAGGAGAGGCCTTCGTTCTTTCCTTCCGGCGGCTTGGAGGTGCAGGTTCCCTGCTGTTGAGTCTGCCGTGTTGGGGAACGAGGCCTGGTTAGGCCTTGCCGACCTTGGGAGACGGAGGTTGCCGGTGATCGTTCTGGAGCGACTCTCGGTTGTCCCAGGGGAGTAGTGAGCTTTTTTTTTCTTTGCTAACTTTTTAGTTGTTAGATATTGGGTCTTGGGATATTTATATATTTTATTTTAGTTTTGTTCCCTTTCCCTTCCCCCTTCCCTTTCCCTTGTGAAATTGTATATTTTAATTGTATATAAGTGTAAATATATTTATATATCTCACTTTGGTTGTTTCTCTCTCGTTTCGGGTTTTTCTTAGTTTTTTTCTCCCTCTTCTCCCTGAGGTTTGGGGGGGGGGAGGACTTCTGGTGGTAAGGTTTGGAGACTTGGCAGGGAGCCAGCTTCAAACCATATCACTTGGTTACAAACTGGTTACCAAGGAAGGCCTAGACCAAACTACCACATATCCGAATATCTTTCTTACATTATGGCACCCAAAACTGCACACAATATTCAAGGTGAGGCTGCCCCAGTGCAAAGCAGAGCAGGACAATGAATGCCCAAAGCAGGTAACTTTGAAGGCTAACAGATATTCAATCCCCTATCTTGGTGTAGAGAGAGAGCCTGACATACTGATTTACCTGTTACAAATGGTTAACATTTTGACGTTCAGGAAGATATCAGAAGGCTAAACTCAATTAGCCACAAGGTATTGTACTAAGGCTGATCTTTTGTTCGTGGCAAACATCCTGCTGATGATATTTAAAATCAGCAGTAAGATCAAACAATAACTACAAATCCCTAGGTTCCCTGCACACAACGATTAAAGGCATTGCTCAACTAAAGGCATTGCTAGACAAAGTGTGTGCAGACATTTAAATTTTTATACAAGTGGAGCTTGTTTCAGGACACTACTAGTCATGTCTATGACATCTGTTATCACAGTTTCTAAATGGATTTTTGTGGTTAAATGTATTTTCCTCCTGAAATGTATGTGTAGACAAAATGTTCCAGCTTCATGTCATAGGCAAAGACTAATGCTTCATCTCTCTGTCCTGTACAGTCCTCATGTGATACACAGTTTTGTCCAGTGTCTATAACTCTAGTGATAACTCTATTTTGGAAGTTAGTATGCAAGTGTAAGCACCAAAATTAGACATTCAAATTCCTCTTTTGGGTACTAAGATCAGAAAGCAATACAAAGGTGCCCATTTTATCTCCTGCTCCGAACAACAAGAGAGTGTAGATTTCTTGGTCATTTTGTTAGAAACATAACTGAAATGAAAGAGAGGGCATTGTATTTATATTAATGTAGTGAAAGGTTGCTGAGTCATTACTGGTCTAGAATGTGTTCTTAAAATCCTATATTGTGGACAATTTGCAATCACAGCAATTTTTCTGCCATTTTAGAGTTGTAAAGCATTGTCCCTTTTTCCTGACATTGAAACAACATTACTTGGGAAAAGTCAAATAACAAGGCTAAAAGTTAAGCACCACAAAACCTAAAGGCAGGATTAAAACCTTGGCTTTCAGGAGACCAGACTTTGGCCTTTTCAGGGATCTGCTTGAAAAAATTGCTTATGAAATGGCCTTGGAGAGAAGAGCACTCCAAGAAATCTCGTTGATTATGAGGGATCACGTTCTCCAGTGATTTATCTCCATGAACGGGAAATGAAGAAAAGGTAGCAAGAGGTCTATACAGATGACCAAGGAGCTCCTGATGAAACTCAAATGTGAAAAGGAAGTATACAGGAGGTGGAAGCAGGAGCAGGTGACCCAGGAAGAATATATGGACACTGTCTGGGTATGCAAAGACCAGGTAAGAAAAAGCAAGGTCAATCTAATCTAGTGAGGTATGTGAAGGCAACAAAAAGACCTGCTGCTAATATATCACCAGCAAAAGACTGTAGGGAATATGCAAGCCTTCTGATGAATGGTACAGTAGATCTGATGCCAAAGAATAGCAAATAGGCCGAGACTGACCTTAAGGAATCTCAGCTTCATCAGACTAGTAATGAAAGTTCCAGAGCAAGGATGACTTACCCTCAGTAGAAGAGGGCTGGGTTAGGGATTAATAAATAAATGGACATACAGGAGTCCATGGGACTGTTGGGATGTACACACAAAGTGCATTGAGGTCAACTTCACTTCATTCCCTGGGAAGGTCAAGTAGTGAATCCTCCTGCAAACCATTTCTGAAAACATGGTGGATTCTGCATTTACAAAGTAGAAATCATACTTCACCAACCTGATAGCTTTTTGTGATGAGAGGACCATCTTGGTGGATGAGGGGAAAGCAGAAGTTGCTGTTTATATTGGCTTTAGTAAGGCTTTTGACACTGTCCCAAATCAC
>NW_016692316.1:0-2888 GCF_001604755.1 Lepidothrix coronata | reverse complement strand
GCCACCCCTATAAAATATATTTTGCTAGACACAGTTCAGTCTATTTCTGAAAGATCAGTTCGTCGTTTTGCCTCTGGCCCTCTCCTGCCTAGCTCACTTGACACTGATACAGCTGAGCTGTGTGAAAATCCCTGGTCCATAAGGTCCCTCGACTAATGCTCCACAGATGGGTGCTGGATGGGCACATGTGGAAAGATATCAGTAGCTTAACCAGACTGGCAGATGTGTACAGAGTCTTCCCACGAAATCCAAAATATGTTCCCATGCTCTTTGGAACAGGATCTGTGTAGGAATTAAAGAAGTTTGAAGCAAGAAATTTGGTTTCTCAAATCAGAAACCTCTAATGGATCTCTCAAGAAAGCTGGGAAGCTGTGCTATACTAAGTGTAACTAATGCTAAAAAATAATTGCATGTTATTGTCAACAAGATAATAACCAGAGATGAGTTTTGAAGCCTTGTTTATCTCATGACTAAAACATCTGAATCATGCAACATCTGCTAAAGAAATATTCTCATTAAACTGTACTTAAGGTCCATTCTTGGTATTTTTGCCTTGAAGGGGAACTGCACAAGAAACACAGTGGTCTCCCATTGAGTAAGTGGTGAAGGCAAACCTTACACCCCATTAAATTCCTCTAGAAGATGTCAATTCAATTTCTGAGAACTCAACTTTCTGCAAACCAGTGCTCATGCACTCAGCTTCCTAGTCTCCTCTCAAAATGTTTGTCAAACACAAAAGGACAAAACCAGTGGAAGTCATTAATTACTTAATTCTGATTCAGAGGAGTTTGGGAAAAGAGTAAACGAGCCTGTGCATTAGCCCATTCCTGCTTGCCAGAAAGCAGGTCATTTCATTTACCAAATGACAGCATCAACACAAGTCTAACAGCTCTGGCTACAGGTCAGAATAGATGTTAAACAATGAAAATGTGATGTACATGTACTCTCAGTTATCACAGAGACTAACAAAGCCCTTAGTGCCTACTATCTTTCTGGCAGAATCTCCTGTTCTCACTGTGAAATGCTGTAATAAAACAAATCAAAGGGATTCTCCCCATCCTCACCTCCCTGTGGAGTCTGTGCCCTTGTCCAGCTCTGCAGGGGAGAGGAACTGCTCTACACTCTCCACACACACCTTGTGCTCCCCTCAAATGGGTTTTCCCCATGTCCAAAACAGGGAGAATCCACTAACATTTAAGGCATGCAATTAGCCACATTTAATGTTTAAAGCAAGATGAAATTTTTTCTTTACTTTTATGTTGCATGGTTCTTTAGCACTGCTGTCAACAAGGGCTTACTATTTGTGGTTATGATCTATTTTCAAGTGTTACAGAGAATAGTTGGGGAATCAAACTGCCTATAGCGCCCGTCTTATTAATTTCAGTAGAATTAAATGAAGAAAGATAAAGCATGATCACATGATGGCAAGGCAGGTGGCATAAGGATTACTGAAAAATGGGAAGTTAGCAGAGAAAAAAAAAAAACTACGCAGCAAATCTATCTCCTCAGTTTCAGTGACTTGCACGCTGGATGCAAGAAGCCTGGCCTGCAATGATCCATCAGTAAGCCAGTACTGGGACTGGCTGGGATGGAGCTAATTTTCTTCATAGTAGGCCCTATGTTGCAGTGTTTTGGATTTGTGACCAAAATAGTGGTGATAGCACACCATTGTTTTCACTGCTGCTGAACAGTGCCTTCACAGCATCAAGGATTTCTGCATTTCTCACTCTGTCCTGTCAGTGAGAAGGCTGGGGTGGGCAAGAGGACACAGTTGGGGCAGCTGATCCCAACAGACAAAAAGGATATCCCATACCATATAATGTCACGCTCAGCAAAAAAAAAAGCGAGTTTGTTTTGCCAGGGTTCTCATTGCAACATCTGAAACCAACAAGGCACTCACAACAGTTAACCCCCGAGAACAAGGTTGCCCTCAGCAGCAGCGGCACCTACATCGATGGACAGGTTCGTCCTGCACAGCCTCAGAGACTCACACTTTTTAAGTCTTTTTTCTTCAGAACTTATGGTAAAAGCTTCATTTTTGAAACACAAAGCGAGAAGTACTGATACACAAGATCAAGTTGGGAAATACTTTCAATATCAATAGAGCAGAGCTGATGCATCTTTTTTTTGATAAGCACTACTTCAGCAATACACTTTTTCAATACACAGCGGACAGCAACAAATTTTAGTTAACCAGGTAGTTGTATCTTCTGAGCTATAATTAAAAGCTCTTTTACTGCAATAGATATATGTAAAAATGTTCTCAATTTAGGATTGTTACTTTGTAGGAACAAAAATTCAAAACCTGGACAAATCTCATAAAAATAAGAGTGGAAAGGTTTTTTGAATGCATTAGGTTGAAAAATGAGAACTGAAGCCTTCTCACATGCCATTAAAAAATCCTTGCCTATTAAACATGTAAAAATATTTGAAGGCGGAGTCATTTGTCACAACAATATACTAGATCTTACAACATAAATATTTACAAAGCACACATGTTACTTCTCATTGCGTTACTACCATTGCTTGTTCCATTAACTGATCCAACAGACCAGCTAATTGCTTGTGCAAGATCGACTATTTGCCATCACCCATTCAAGACAAAAGTGCAAACAGTTACCGGGGGGACAGGAAGCTTTAAGAAGTTGTTTTCCAACCAACTTATTAAACAATTTTTCTTTAAAATACTGATCATTGGTTCATCAATGAAATTAGAAAAATCTGCAGACATAAATAAATGTTACAGAAGGAGAATTATGGCAAGGTTTCTAGGAAAACTGTGTCAAAACACTGTTTGCTTCAATTGCATGAAGCTTACTGGGGGACCTTTGGAACAGCAGGCTTGTAAAATCCACTTGGGAATCCTGTGCTTGAATTGATTTCAAGCC
>NW_016692315.1:0-2888 GCF_001604755.1 Lepidothrix coronata | reverse complement strand
TTTTTTTTTTTTTTCCAGACTCATTTTCTTGGAATATATGCAGGCAGTGTATTTGCCTGAGCTTTGTTCCTTAGGAAACCAGGCCAGCTGAAGAATAATGTTAATTCCAAACTTTGTGGATTTTGTTTTACCTGGTTCCAAGATGCTTTAACTACTGTGTGATATGCAAGCATGAGAACGTGTTAGTTCAGTTGTATATTTGTATTAACTTTAAGTAGTCTTAAGTTAACTTGGAGAAGTGTAGCAAAAAACATGAGTGAGCACAACTCTTGCTTCCTCTCTTCCTGCAGTTGTACAGCACCCAGTGAGGAAGAAGTCTGAGCAGTTGAGTGATGTATGTGAAAGGTGTTGCAGAACACAGAAGAGGAAGTGGGAACTGCCCCTTGAAAGGAAGCTGTGAGGCCATTGCAGATCCATTTGTTGGGCACTGCACAGTGTTCCTCCTTGTTTTGCTGAATGGAAAGATTTACGTGGCACTGGTGCACAAAATTGTACTTTTTACATAAGGTAAGAACTCATCAAACTGTTGGTTATTAGTTCTAAGTTTTGAGATAATTTTGCAGATGCTGAGACAAAACTCAACCAAAATCACTCAAGGAGCCCCAGAAAGGATAACCTCAAGAAAAGTACATGGTGGAAACCCCACCAAGTGTAATTAAATAACATCTCTTTGGTGAGATTCTGTTTCTCATTCCACTGATATTTGTAATTGTTTATGGTCTTTGCTGAGGAAACAAAGGTTTATTCTAAGTCTTTATAATTAAATCCTTGTTTCTAAAGCAAATCTCCGGTCCCTTTCTTCATAAAATGACTCATATGTGCTTGGTCTTTCTAATTCTTCATTCTAAATAAAATGATTTTGAAGGGATTTGGGGTAAGCATTCCTCCTCTGCTTAAACAGCTGATGGAGCTTAATTGATAGACTCATGGCAGTTCTAGTTTGTGCCTTGAACTGAAACCAGAAAGGTGTGATTGAAACACTTTTGATCAATCCTTCCTGGCCAAATATTACAGATAACAATCTCCATAGACCTGAGATTTGGATCTTCCTCAGTTGTGTATTGTTGCTCTTTCCATGAGACTTCTAGATCACAAGAGAGAAATGGATAGAGGAGAACTGCATAAACCCTTACAGGTAAAAATAATCTGTAATGAGTTTAGCTCTGATTTGCATATAGATTGTCTAATTTGATTTGACTTTTTGCTTGCTAATTACTTTGCAGAAAGTAAAAGCGAGTTCCTGCCCAAAAGCTTAAACCTGCAGTGCACTGGGAATTGTCCCTTCCTCCTTTTTATATTTTTTAATAGAGCTTTAGTCTGTGAAGAACAGATGGATGTGGAGAAACTTGTTTTTCTTTTCTGAAGGATTTTCTTATCCTTTAATTGTCGGATATTTATTACACCTTTTATTATTGACTTAACTGAATGCTCAGGCTCCATACAAGTGGCATATTCTGACCTCATGCAATAACTTTTCTGGATGGTGTGGCAAATACTTGGTTTACAGATGATGTGGTTTGGATGTATGGCTGGTAGGCTTGCTTTGATGTGCCTCTGATGTTGTGACCCTGCCTTCCCCTTCTGGGACTAACACTTTCTCGTGGTTATCTGTTATGGGAGCTGGAGAAGAGTCCATCACCTGTACTAATTCTAATTAAGTTTGATTGCAGGTGGTCTCAGATTTGAGTTTGTGGGTGGATTCAAAACCCAAAACCAACTCCCAAGTCTGTTTCCTGAAAGTTCTTTTCCCCTTACGTGTGTAAGGCTGATTTGACGTGGTAGTTCAGCAAGCATAAGCAGAAAGCACATTCTGCTTCCATATCAGTTAGAGATAAAAAAATTCCCCTGAATTATTTAACCCATCGTGTGTTTGATCATCTCTCCTGGTATGCTGGTATCCATATGTGGGTGGTAATTCCTGCTGCAGAGAGTTCAGTCCTGGTGGCTAATCAAATCCACAACTGCCTTGGGAAGATTACCAAAATAATGCCTGTAATGAAGAGTTCCTTTGCAATAGCTTACCTCATGCTGTTAGGCAAAGGGATGTAATCATATTTGCCTCGTACAGAATGATTACATTCCAGAACATGATGACCCAGATTTCTGCTAACTTGCAAAGATTTTTTTAAACTGAAAATTCAGAGAGGCTGTCAGCTATGCTCCACTGTGTGCAGCAGGTACTTTAATCATTTGGTTTTGGGGATTTACTGTTTACAGCATTATTCATGCTGTGATGGCTCCTGATTGCTCAGTGGGCATTGCTGTGGACTCCACTGGATCGGCTGCAGATGCTGGAACTATAAATTAAATAAGGCTTTCACTCAAATCAGCACTTTCTGCTTTAAGAGCTGGAATATTTTCCTCTGAGCTGATGTCTATAGGACATAATGCCTTCTCTGATCATTTTTAATAAGATTTGAAGGCGTAAAAGTTGCCAATATCTTTAAGACAGTGATGAAAGCACAGAGTCAACAGGTCTGGCATTCAGACTGATTTCATACCGATGGTAATTAGCACTGCACTGTGCTTGCCTTGCAGCAGCAGTTCAGTTCTTTCCTGATGCATTGGCTGTGTGTCAGTATTGGTGTTGTGTCTGGACTAACTAGTCAGGCTGACTAACCTCACTAATGTGTAGTTGAAATTAAAATTAAAAATGCTTTTGGTCAGGTTTGACTCTTTTCACTTAACAGGCCTGTCTTGGAACCTTTTTTAAACATCTGGTTGCTGCGTTTTCATTCTTGTCAATGCAAATAAACATCTATTTCAGAGTTTATATACTATTTATAAGCCACTTCAGTAGTTATGTAAACACCCTATGAACAGCAGTTCTGAAATATGCATCTGGTCTGTTGGCCCAGTACTTCTCTCTCCCATGAGCTCGGACTTTT
>NW_016692314.1:0-2892 GCF_001604755.1 Lepidothrix coronata | reverse complement strand
ACTCTCCCCCCACAAGCCCCCCTTTCTTCCATCCTCCCCCTGTGATGGTATGAAACAACCCCATCTGGAAATACCTTCCCTTTTAAAGGCAGGCTCCGCCAGGCAGCTTGCACCCTTGGGAAGATGCCACATCATGCTGCAATTGGGTGCCTGGGAGAGGCTCCAGGGATGGGGGGCTTGGAGGGGCTAAAGGGATGTGGGGTATCAAGCCCCTGCCCACCTGCATGGATATGGGACCAAGACCCTCGCTGGCCCTCAGATGGCATGGAGCAGGCAGGCAGCAGGCAGGAGTGCCTCCAGAGCCAGGGCAGTTGAGAATGATTCCATGATTAAGCCCAACCTTTCGCCATCCTGATGCTGCCATGGGTGAGCCATGGCACTGCTTGGTGTCTATGTTACAGTCAGGACAGAAGGCCAGGAGGTGCAGGGCCAGTCAGGGCTGAGCGCTGCTCCTGCTGCTGAGTCACCCCGTGCCCAGTGGCACCGCGGTCCCCTACACCAGGGCCTCCAGGGACAGAGTCACTGGAGCTGAGCCAGCTGACGTCAGCCAAAACAGAGCAGCTTGGACAGAGCTGGGGGTCACCAAGTGTGCTGGGGGGCTTGAGAGGAGGGGGTGCTTCCCAGGCAAAGGGCACCCTCCCCCAGCACAGCTCCCCTCCCTCAGGATGACCTCCTTAGCTGGCACAGGTTTGTTCATGGCCCTGGGGTTCCCTGATCTGGCCTACCATCTGTCCAGGAAGTGGAAAGCTGTGGGGCTGCCTATACAGGACTGGGGTATTCCCCATTCTGTGAATTTTTGCAGAGATAGGCTGGGCTTTCTGATCCTCAATGTACTTTCTGGCCAAGAGGAAGACTGAGGAGACAGTACAGAGCCTGCAGTGCCTCGGGATAACCTGGGGACCTTGTTCTGCTCTCGGAGTGATGGGGGCCAGAGAGGGCCTGGAGCTGCTCCAGGCAGGGTCCCCATCCAGCTGTGCTCTCCACATGCCTGGAGCAAGAAGGGTTAACAGGGAGGCACCCAGCTATAAATACCATGTATGTATGTCCCACGCCCCATGAGTATGAGCTCGGAAGGCTATTTCGGTTGGGTGCCTGCTGCTTTGGGAATGTGCCTGAGCAAGGACAGGGGGCTGACGTCACCGTCACTGGGGCTCAGACCCAGCACCTGCTTGGGGTCACTCAGCAGCACTCAAAAGTGCCCAGACCCTGGCCAGTGCTCAGCCCCCCATGTCAGAAAGGGAATTGGGGTGGTGGGTCTGTACAAGCACACTCAGGGCAGGAGTCCCCCCACATCAAGTCCTCTCCTGGGCTCTTCTTTGTTCACTCTCTGGGGGGCTGGAATCTGACCCCATATGGAGAGCTGTGGGCACCCCTGGTACTCTTGACAGGGGGTGAGTCAGGGCATCATCAGAGGCCTTTTGGGGTTCTCAAGACCAATTTTGGGACCATGGCTAGCAGTCATGAGGTTTGGCTTAAGAGTGTCAAGTGAGGGTTTGTTGTGAGGGTCTGAGTCCCCTTCTCTCCCTCGTGGCACCCACCTAAGCTGTCTGTCTGTCTGGGCCCCTCGTGGGTGGCACTGCACCCTGATAGGGGGGTCACAATCAGCCTGCCCCAGTTAACTCTCCTCACACCCCCAGGGACAGGTCAGAGCACTGGGGGCCGGAGTCAAGGCTCCAGGGGACTCCGGCGGTGCTCAGGGGTCCATGGGTATCGTTATATCGTTCTTGTCTGCCGGGGGGTGGGGGCAGGTGAGGGGCAGTGGGCGGGGGCTGGTGGCCATCCCCCCCCCATCAGCATCCCCCAGCTGCCCGGCAGCAGGAGGGGCGGGTGATGTCAGCAGGATACAAATAGCGGCGCGCAGCTCCCCTCCTGACGCCTCTCCGAGCTGCCGGCCGCTCGCCAGCCCCGCCGCCTGCTCCCTGCTCCGGCCTCGCCGACCCACGCCACCACCATGAGCCAGTCCTACTCCTCCAGCCAGCGGGTCTCGTCTTACCGCCGCACCTTCGGCGGCTCCCCGGTCTTTCCCCGTGCCTCCTTCGGGAGCAAGGGCAGCAGCGGGAGCTCCGTCACCTCCCGCGTCTACCAGGTGTCCCGCACCTCGGCCGTCCCCAGCCTGTCCAGCTTCCGCACCACCCGCGTGACGCCCCTGCGTTCCTACCAAAGTGCCTACCAAGGTGCCGGCGAGCTGCTGGACTTCAGCCTGGCCGATGCCATGAACCAGGAGTTCCTTCAGACCCGCACCAATGAGAAGGTGGAGCTGCAGGAGCTCAATGACCGTTTTGCCAACTACATTGAAAAGGTGAGGTTCTTGGAGCAGCAGAATGCCCTCATGGTGGCCGAGGTGAACCGCCTGCGGGGCAAGGAGCCCACCCGCGTGGCTGAGATGTATGAGGAGGAGCTGCGGGAGCTCCGGCGCCAGGTGGACCTGCTCACCAACCAGCGAGCTCGTGTGGAGGTCGAGCGCGACAACCTGCTCGATGACCTGCAGAAGCTCAAGCAGAAGTGAGTGGGGGCCCTTGGAGTGTCCCTGCGGGCATCCATCTGTGCATCTCTATCCCCAGGGATGGGTGGGGGCAGAGATCGCCCTGACAGCCCCTTTGGTGGTTACTGTCATCCTTGCGCCTCATGCTCATAGACTATCATGTCCCCACTACTCTGTTCCCCTTGACCCCTGTCCCGATGCCCAGGCAGCACCCAGTGGGCAGGATGGCTCCGGTAATAGGGGTGTCCCTCTGCCCTCCCTTACGGTGGAGCTGAGGCTGGGCTGTGATGCCACAGGACACCCAGAGAAGGGAGATCGAAGTGCACCTCACCATGGGGTCCCCACCTCTGCTCACACCAGGGAGGGCTGGCGAGCCCATGAGTGAGCTGAGCTCTGTGGGATAGATGAGC
>NW_016692313.1:0-2892 GCF_001604755.1 Lepidothrix coronata | reverse complement strand
AAGAAGAGAGATCTCACTGCTTCATCTTATCTAAGGCCTAAGCTTTTTTATCCAAGAGGGACTCCATCACTGTCCATGTTTCCAAGGAAAGGTGTGTCAATTGTCAGAGCACATAAACTCCCTGCCGCTGGATTTCAAAGCTGACACTTGTTTTGATGCCGAGGAGGCACCAGCAGTGCTCAGGGAAGGCACCAGCACTGCTCAGCCAGAGACTCCCGAGGATTTGCTGGCTCCATGCGCAGTCCCCCGGGATCCGGGCGGGTGCAGCAGCAGCAGAGCCACGGGACCAGCTCAGGGAAGGGCTTTTACAGCACCTCTGCCTGTGAAAAGGGCCACGTACCCCATGTTCTACAGGCCTTCCCTTGGCATGGCTGCAGAAAAAGGGCCTCGAAGCCAAGACTCCCCTTGCACTCGGCTGCATCCAAGGAAAGCGAACGCTGGAGAGACATTTAAGAGTTTAAATCTGGAAAAACCTAGAGGTGGATGCTGCCTGAGCCTGCCTTCTGGGCCCCTGCCAGCACTCAAAACCTTCCTGCTCCCTGAATTCTCCTTTTCCCCATCACTTTTTATAATACACAACCCAGCAGCCTTCCAGGAAATGTCCCTTCAGTCCCTTCAGCCGCAGGCACGTTACCTGCAGGAACGAGACGCAACCTAAGGAGGGATTACACAGAATTTCTGTTCACAGTTATTTCTCCCTCACAGCATCAGGGATTTTTAGAAAGGTTGGGGTTACTCTTTGTAGCCCCAGTTTCTCTCTGATCAACCCTTCTCCTCTGTTACAGGGAATCTGTCCAACAGTGTTGTCACAGTACCACCGCAGGGCAAAGCTGAGCTGTCATTCTCACTCCCGGTTTCCGATCTCGGAGAGATGCAACCAATGGGACACTCGCAGCACACACCAGGAATTTTGCAACCATTTATGCCAGGGAACCACTTTTTAACAACGCTATAATGTTTTGAAAACTCCCTTTGTGCCAAGATCCTTCACACAGAACGAAAGTTCCTTTCTGACAGGCAAGAGCCCTGGTTTGTGTTCGTACCATAGATGTGCCTGAATTTCAATGCTTTATAAGCCTCGCTAGGAAATGTCTGTTCATCTGTACTGCATGTACCTTTTTTTTTCCCCTTCTTGGAAATCACACTGGAGCTCATCTGCAGCAGTGAAGGCACCCATCTGAATTCCTCCCCCCTCAGCCTCCTCAGCGCAGCTTTACAAGTTCCCACCTCGCATTTCCTCGATTCCAGGAGAAGGTGACAGTCTCTGCAATAACAACGTGCAAGCTAAAACTCTGTAACCTTCAACAAGTTCCTGAAACCTGCAACTGATACAGATTTCTCTGAGGAGTAAATACCAGCAGAAAACTGACTTTCAATTCAAATGCTCCTTCTCAGGATGTTTTTGTTTGCAACATTATTTCCAGCATCAAGATTACAGCGTCTGAAAGGCCTGAGGTACCTGACATTTTTGAGTGGTACTTGCCACTCCTTTGGAGAGAAAAATCATGAAAAATGGGGAAAAGAGAAGCCTAGTCTGGAGTTAACCTTCTTGCAACCAATCCTTTCAACTCAGCTCACTAATGCTTGGGGTAGAGTACAAGGTGCACTGCCTGCAGGGCAGCGCTGGCCCTGCCAGACCGGAGCACCCAGACTTTCCATTACAAGATCCACAAAGAATATGATGAACCATCAGCAGCTCCTCCCTTCTCTCCCCTCTGTTCCCATCCAGGCCATACACAACTTCTTTTACAGAGGTGATTATTACTCTTCTCTATTTCCACGTTTTCCACTCCTGAGCAATGTTTTCCAATTCTGAAGGAGCTCCCCTTTCTCATCCAAAAAAAAGGGAAGAAGACTTGATAGTTGGTGGATTCTGGAGCCTTTTGAAACATCTCATTTTACAGAAATATGTTATTTCCAACCAACCCATTCTTATTGTTCATTAGTACACAACCAGCTTTTTTATTGCAAAATAACACTTAGTGAGAAATAGTCCTTTTGCAGATCTCATTCTTTTGCTATTTTTCGCCCAGCTCGAATGCATACACACAATAAATAAGCTATAATTTTGGTTCTAAAACAGCTGTCATCTCTCATAAAAACTTGCTGCTCACAAGCAATGTTTGTTGCACATCCAATCCTATAAGGATATAATACCCCTAATTATGCTATTGTTATTAGGCAATCATAACAGATACCATATGGACTTTAAAGTGGCTCCGAGAACCATTTTTTAATAAATGTAAACTCATTTTGCAAGAAAAATCCATGCCCCAAACTGCACCCTATTGGTAACATATATAACTCACTCTGTTTGGGGTGGTTTTGTGCTGTATGTAGCGGGAGCAACAATACAACTCGCAGCTTCTATTGAGATCTCACTTTCAAAGGCTCTCCAGACTCACTGCACATCATGTTTTTAATACAACAGTGACTGCGTGCCAGAATTCAATGCTCCTGCAAATATGCCAACTTGTAGCTACTTTCAAAATGAGCTACTCACTAGGAATTAGTGCCAGGGTAAATCAATGGCACATTCAGCTGGATGTCCCAGCTCTACAAAATGAATTATACGCTATATACAGTCCTTTTGTGCACGTCTGTCTTTTCTGCATCTTTATCAACGGAGGCTGAAAGGACTAGAAATGAAGTTCCAGAAGGCTGTCAATTATCCAGCCAAGGATTAGCAGAACAGGAAGCAATTTTGTCTACCTGCACGTTTGAATACTGCATCCACGTATCGGAATTAAATTCTTCGCTGTCTAAAACATTTCACCCATTCACAAAAAAAAAAAAAAGCCGCTTTCTTCGGATTGTTCCCCCTGTGACACACACACAGAGAGCACTGGGATGCTCAGAGCTGCACCAGCAGCCTACTAATAGCTGAGGGGG
>NW_016692312.1:0-2896 GCF_001604755.1 Lepidothrix coronata | reverse complement strand
TCACAGGGAACATTTCTGGCACCCCAGGCCCTTGTCAGTAGTCTCTCTCCATCTTTCCTGTCGGCTCCTTCTGGCACTGGAAGGCCACAACTGGCCTTCTCTTCTCCAGGTGAACAATCCCAGTTCTCTCAGCCTTTCCTCACAGCACAGGTGCTCCATCCCTCTGATCACCTTGGTGCCTCCCTGGACTCTCTCCTCCCTGTGCTGGGGACCCCAGAGCTGGAGGCAGCACTGCAGGAACTCTTCACACACAACACATGGAAAACAATTTTCCTTTCAAATGTACAGGATGTGGTGCCAAGGCTGCAGTGCCGAGGTGAGCTGCCAGCAAGTGACGGGATTTCATCCACATTTGGTCCTTGACTTTCTGGACTGAGAGGAGTAAGAATCATCATGTCTGATCTACTCACACTAATGAATGAGAAAGGCACTTGTGGAAAGGAATGATCCCGAGAAAGGATGGAATAAGGATGGAATAAGGAGGCAGTCACAGGGGGAGCGTGTGCAGGAGGGGGCTGCCTGTAAATCTGGGATGATCTTAGTGGTCCTAAGCTGACAGCAAAGCCCAAACCCCATCATACACAGGAACTGGCTTCCCTAGGGAAACCAGGCTGAAAACACGTGGATGGGGAAGAACTTGGACAGGGTTTGGACAGGGAACAGCTGCAAACCCATAACCTGGAAAAGGCGGTTTTAGGGTTATACAACTACGCCGGCTTCAGCCGCGACCCCAAAATGACCACAGTGATGCTCTAGAACCCCAAGTTACTCTCCCAAAAGGGCAAGAAGTCTCAAGCTGCTGCCAGAGCACACACATGTCTAGAAACACACAGTAATTTAAAATTCCTGTCAAATTCCAGTCCTATCTGATGCATTCTGCTTTTACAGACTCCCAGAATGGTTGAGGTTGGAAGGGAACTCTGGAGTTCCTCTTGTCCAACCCCCTTGCTCAAGCTTTTCTTGCAAGTTCTTGCCAAAATACTTCAGTTTGACTTTCAGAACGGTTTTTACAAAAATGTGCAAGTGTTCCAGGTTATTCCACCACTTACACCTGCGAAAAAGTTTTTTCCATCAGAACGAAATATGTGCACAGAAATGTATCAGAAGAGCACATGTGACTCCTGAAGTCTCCTGCAAACACTATTTCTGTTGGTGTCAACCTCACAGCATCACAAGAGTTCAAAGAAAAGAAAAGCCAGAGCAATGTGGAAAAACTTGGGACAGCGAAGACTTGGTTTCCTTTTGAATACAGATCACTTTTTCTGTTTTTTAACTGCTTAATGCTCCTGAGCCTCTGCCAGTGTCACATCCCTGTCCTGGGGAATCACCACCATGGAAGGGAGTTACCAACACTTGTGGAGTGAGGCTGAGGATGGAAAATCACCTTTAAATTATGAAATGCATGTACAGCCCCAGCATATGTGGAATGTTTACATTCCTAGAAAAATGATCCAACTGTCCCATTCAATCTCTGGGATGGACTGACAGGGGAATTTTTTCTTTAATAAAGAACTTTGATGGAACAGGAATGTCAGCTTTAGTTCATGCTGCACTGACTGGAACAAGATCAAGTCTTAACTAAGTTCCACACGATGTTTTCAGGGGAAAAGTGGAGAATGTTTCATGGAATTTAAGTCGGGATTTGGCTTGCATCCTAGAACATATATCTTGTTATGAAAACTGCTGAAACACTTTTAAGTGGGCAAGCCACAAGTGTCCTTGGAGCTCTCCAGTCAACTGGAAGTCACACAGGCAGAACCTCCTAAAGTAGAAAAGCCTGAAATTGGGAGGGGGGGTGAGGGAGGGGCAAGTAATCTTGGAATCCTATCTGTTATCCGGAACCGTTTGCTTGTGCCTACAGCATGAAGTAGTTACAACTTGTTTTCTGCTATTGTCACAGATCCAGGACGTTACTCTGGCTAAATCATAATCTCTTCCTGCCTCAGTTCATCCATGTGTAAACCTGGCTCGCTAACTCTTACCTTAATGTGTCATGGGGCTTAATTAATAACACTTAGGTCTTTTAAGTCCTCTACAAACATTAACTACTTCTTGTAACAACTCTCCAAGGTATTATTATCCCCATTTTACTCCTGGAGAAACGGCAAAAGAGGTTGTCACTTGCCCAAGGCAACAGGGTAATAGTTATACTTAGAGATCCTCTTCACGGACTAGTCTAACAGTGGAAACGGATCAAGAAAGGCAAAGACAACAATGACAAACTCGAAATTACTTTTAGAAGCGCACCATACGCAACTGGAAGACGATGAAAAATCCCTCCCAGAAACAATAGGCTTGGGATCATAAAAAACACCACAACTGTCACCGCAGAGAAAGAAATACCCCAGGCAGACCTAGGCTAGAGCTCACCAGCACAGCCACACAGAAACAGCCAGACCTGTCCTCTCGAGTGCTCTCAAGTACCATAAAATTGAGCAACAGGCTCGCACGGTGCTCTCCAGTAACACGGCGCGGGCAGATAATCAATGTGGTATGCAGCACGCTAATTCCTCCCGCCGCCGTCCCAGCAGGGGCCGGCAATGCCCAGAACGGCTCCGGGCGCGGGGGTCCCGCTCGTGCCGCCGCCCCCGCCGCCGGTGACAGCCACGAACTTGGTGTCCCCCGTGCCCGGCGCTGACACCGCCGAGCCGCCCGCGGGGCCGTGCCCGGGCAGCCCGAGCGGGCACCGCGGGGGGAGCGGGACGCGCACCCGCCCCTTCCCCGGGGCCGGTGACAGGCGCGTCCGGCGGCCACAACAACACCAGCAACAGGCGCGTCCTGCGCGGGACCCGCGGGCTCGGCCCGCGCTGCGCCCGCAGCGCCGCGGCCCCGGCCCGGCCCCGGGACCCGCCGCAGGCCTCGGCCTGGCGGGGCGGGCGGGGGGTGTCAGGCGGGG
>NW_016692311.1:0-2897 GCF_001604755.1 Lepidothrix coronata | reverse complement strand
TGTATCCCCTGCCTGTATTCCCTGTCTGTATTCCCTGCCTGTATCCCCTGCCTGTATCCCCTGCCTGTATCCCCTGCCTGTATCCCCTGCCTGTATTCCCTGCCTGTATCCCCTGCCTGTATCCCCTGCCTGTATCCCCTGCCTGTATTCCCTGCCTGTATTCCATCCCCCCTGCTGTAACAGCCCCGGCCTGGGCTGTGCTCCTGGTCCCTTTTCCTGAGTCAGTGTTTTCCCAGGTGGATGCCAAACACTGCAGGAAGCTGAGGCAGAGTAGGAGGTATTCCTGGAGCCAGTCCTGACCTGCAGCTCCTGCACAGCTCCAGGAGACCCTGCAGCACGAGGGATTTGGGGATCATGATGTATCCCACACCTGGGAACTTCTGCTCTTCTGCTCACAAGATACTTTCCTTTTCCAGGGAGTGAATCTGAGCCCAGCCTGGTGTAAATCCTCCCCTCAGGAACTGTGTGCTCCCTACCCCTGGAGTTCTGAGGGACAGCACCACCATTCATTCCTTCCTGTCCCCAGCTCAGTGCTGCCAGCTCTCCTGATTTTATGGAGTCTCAGGATAGCTGTATTTTCGGGAAGTCCCAGCTCCTGCACTAATGCAAACATATGAACTCCACTCCACTCCATAAAGGGCACACGCCGAGTTTTCTCAGCTGGGGAAAAGCTTGAACCAGCCACTCAGCAAGTCTGGGAAAGAAAAGGTAATTTAAAAGTGTATCCTTTTTAGTATAGTCTGTAATTTAAGCAAGTACCTTTTTCAAGTTCCTGACTCATAACTTTGGGATGTTTGGACTCAACAACACCGTTTATTTTGCTGCCATGCTCCGTTTGGGAGCTTGGATGTCTCTCAGTGGTAGAACATCCCTTCCATTGCCTCGTGGAGAAGGGAAGCTTAAACTGGAAACTCATTTAGAAATGTTTTGAGATCCTCGGATGGAAGCTGTGAAAAACACATCTGTCCTCTTAAATATGCATTAATGTATAAAACACATTAAAAATTCAGGCCTTAAAGTCTTAATCACATGACCTGAAAGGCTGCTGGTGTCTCCCTCTTGACTTGTGAGGCAGATTCTCCATGAGCTGCCCAATTCCTTATTTAAACTCTCTGAACCACTTCATGGATGGATCTTAGGGTGCTTGGGGGCAGTGGGTAACAGGAGAGGAAAATGGGAAGGTCCTGCCAAGGGGTGGAAAAGGGAAAAAAAAAAATCCGGTCAGGGAAAAAATAGTGAGGGAATATTTCCCAGCTCCTGAATTCCTGCAGGTTTTCTTCCCTTTCCAACGCCTGGAACTGACCACTGATGTAATATTTGGCCTTGTCCTGCATTTCATCCTGCACCAGACCCAAGCCCGTGTTTTATCTTTGCAAAGGCAGCTCTGTGAAGGATTCCTCACTGGGTGGCAGTGGGATGTTTTATCTTGTGTTGGATTCCTGTAACTTGGAAGCTGGAAAATGGACAAGGAGCAGGAGAGGAACTGGAATGTCTCAGCACAAACCTCTGGCTGTGGAGCCCAGTAACCTCTCCAGAGCACTGTCATGTTCCAGCCAACTTGGAGAAGGGCTTGGAATGGTGCTCCAGGCAGGCCTGGGAGAAATCTGCATTGTTCACATTATTGCTGGTGTTCTCTGCCTTCTGGACAACAGCCAACAGGAAATTCCTGGGACAAATCTTTCCACTTTTTTTTTTTTTTTTTATTTCTTTAATAAAATATTTAGGGGGAGGGAAAAAAAAAACCCCACAACAAAAAAGAAGAAAGAGAGTGAAACTGAGTTGTACAGAACAAAGGCAGCAATATTGACCTCATGTCACAGATGGGTAAAGTTTGGAGCCTCCTTTGTGGGTTTATTTTTCCCTCTGAGGGATTTATGACCTCACGTGTGTTGTTGCTGTGACATCAGATGGTGTTGCCACGGGAACCGTTTTATGGTGAAAAACAAAAGAATTTTGGAGAGTTCCTCGGCAGCACAGGACACACGGTGCAGAGGAGAAAGGAACTATTTTTATCTGGATGATAAATCTGCTTTATTAGGCCCAGGAATTTGCAGCCCTGTCCTGCTAGAAGCAAGAATAAAGCTGGCAAAAACAACAACTCTTTGCACCTGTTAATCAGGGACTGAATTTGTCCCAACGTGCAAAATCTTGGGAATTTCCTTTCTTGTCTCCCCCTCCAAGTGACTGATGGCTTCCAAATGCTCCAGCATATGAGGAGGAACAACAATCTGCTCGTTGGAGCTTTGCAGGAGCAAAAGCTTGAGAAGTAACAGGAAGTTTGTCAATTTTAAACAGCCAAACCCACAGCAACACAATCATCAGCAGAATGAAGGAGTGGGGGTTCGTGTTTTGCTTCCGTAATCAAATCAAATATCACGAGGGATTGGGGAATTTATGTTATTAAATACAGAGGTTTCTAGTTTGTGTTGAGATACGAGGGTGGGACCTGCAGCAAGGATGGACCCACAGGTAGAAAAAGAACAAAATTTTGTGGTTGAACACAGTTAAAATGCTCCAACCCTCTCTGAGAACAGCACAGGATGGACCTGCTAAAGACCAGCAGTTAAGATGTAGCTACTCCAGGAGTTCTGTGTCCCTGAAAACAGCAAGTGTGTGAACATTTTAACTGGTGGTCCTTAGCAGGTCGATCCTGTGTCGTTCTCAGCGAGGGTTTGATGTTTGTGCATCCTGATGACGTTCTGCTGAGCCCGACATCCAGTCTGGATGTGGATCCTGCTTCTCCTTCAAACACCAGCATGGGCTCTGAGAGCAAGTTGTGAGAGGAGATTTGAACATTCCTTTCACATGCGTGTCCCGCCCCGGTTAAAGACTCTGCAGCAGCCGAATTTGGTGCCCCAGCACTGCTGCTGTTTCCAGAAGACAGGTGCTCTCACTGC
>NW_016692310.1:0-2898 GCF_001604755.1 Lepidothrix coronata | reverse complement strand
GGGTTTAGGTATTTAAGCTGAAAAAAGGCATGAAATTATTTTGCTGTATAAATAAAAAAAAAATCAAATTATTTAATTCCTTAATTGTGCAGAAGAATGGGTTGAATCTGCTTGTTTCCTCCCCTGTGGCCGAGGCCTGGGCTGTGAAGAAACCTATTAAACAGCTGTTATCATGTTTGGTTTCCATGCTACTGGAGCAGCATTTTCCACAAACCAAATCATCGTGAGTGTGAAAGCAGACTATACCATAGGCAAAAGCTCTACTATGTGGTTGCTAATTCTGCTCAGACTGGGTAGACTGTGAGCTCCCCCAGCCCCAAGTGCACCACGCCAGCCCTTTGACTTGCCCTAGCCGCAGTCTTGTTGTGCTCTCCCTATCATGTTTTGTTAAGCACGGGGCACCAACTGTGCTCGCTCACCTTTGGCTCACAGCACCATACCAAGGTGATGCTGGAATCAACATGAAAGAGTCTGACATTACAACTCTACTTGTAGAGTGGAGTTTAGCAGGGCCACCTGGTCAAGGCAGGAAATTTGCTGTTCATCTTAAGAATAGAATAGAATAGAATAGAATCAACCAGGTTGGAAAAGACCTCCGAGATCATCAAGTGCAACCTTTGATCCAGCACTGCCGTGGTTACTAGACCATGGCACTAAGTGCCACATCCAGTCTCATCTTAAAACCCTCCAGGGACAGTGAATCCACCACCTCCCTGGGCAGCCCATTCCAATGTCTGATTACTCCTTCCATAAAAAATTTCTTCCTAATATCCAACTTAACTTCCCCTGGCAGAGCTGAAAATCGTGACCTCTTGTCCTAATTCCTTTAATGCCCAGCACTGTGCTTCGGTCTGCACCCTGCCCACATCCCAGGGACACACAAGGTATAAACTCACAAATCACCAGTCAGCACTGTCCAGTGCTTGGCACATTCAGCAGCCTGTCACTTGAGCAGGAATGGGATAAATATATGAGGTGTATTTATTGTTATAAATAACTATACGTTGCCATAATATTGCTATATTATATTGATATAATAGACATTTCAGACATTTTTAAGGGTAATTTTTTTGAGGAAAAGGGTGTTAAATTCAATGTCTCATGACACTTTGGAGAGAGAAAAGTTTGCCATCCAGGAAGTATCGCTCAGCTGAGGCTGAAGGTGTAAGATTTTTTTCATTTCTGATGTTAAACATGAGGACAGAGAATGAGGAACAAGGGTGATATAATGGAGCAGAGAGTGAGGAGTGAGCCTCCTTGACTTGTACGTGTTAAGTGTCAGTGTAACACCTTCAGAAGCATTCAGTTTTTGAGGCATAAAATGATGTTATTGTTTTGAGTAGCTCTATTGATTTTCATTATTAAAGCTCAGCATATGGAAAAATTGTGCAATGCACATTGAAAACTTTTTGCCTCATCTGGAAATGGAGAAGTTTCTTGTTAAAGAATCCCCAAAAGTGTGTGTTACCAGAAAAACCACAGGTGCTGCAATCCAACCCCAGTGACAGACGGGGTTGGATTGCACATGTGGATTGCCTCACATTTCATTGATACCACATGACCTGTCAGTCCTCAATCCTTGACAAACCATGTCTCTGCCTTCTCTTGCTGTGCAGTAAAAGACTTTACCCTCGTTGGCCATCCACAAGTAGCAAACATATTTTGCAAAGGCCTCTGAAGATGAAACCTGCTATTTTGGCATTAGGCTAGCTCAAGATTAATATTCAGCATTTCTATATTAGGAAGACATTTTTCACTGTGAGGGTGGTGAAGCACTGGCACGAGTGGTCTAGAGAAGTGGTGGATGCCCCATCCCTGGAAGTGTTCAAGGCCAAGTTAGATGGAGCTCTGAGCAACCCGGTCCAGTGGAAGGTGTCCCTGCCCATGGCAAGGGTGTTGGAACTAGCTGATTTTTAAATCCTTAAATCCTTTAAACCCTTCCAACCCAAACTATTCTATGATGATTTTAGGCACCTGCCTGACCAGGTCCCTCATGATGAGGGCCGAGCCCTTGCAGAGGGACGGCGCAGAGACCTACGGGGAAGGCTTGCCACTCTGGCCCTGAGAGGCTCTCCCCGCCTCGCTCTCTTCCCCCCTCACCTTGGCCGCCCGGTTGAAATAGCTGAGCTCCGGAGGCCCTTCCCGTCTGGGTGGGATGAAGCTGAAGGCGGAGAAGGCAGCGAGGGCAGGCCGCCTCCTTGCCGCCGCGATGCCGAGAGCCTCCTCTGCCCACCGCGACCCTCCCGCGCCCGGCGGCCACGGGCCGGGGCCGGCCATGCTGCGGGGCGGCCGCCGTCGCCCGGCAACGCTCCGCCGGGCACCGGGCCCGGCCCCGCCCGGCCCCGGCCTGCAGCCTGGGCGGCCTGGCAGGAACAGACCCTCGGTCGCGGCTGGGCTCCGGTGCTCGGGGACTCTGGACGTTCCACAGAGCGGTGTTAAGGCTGAAATGTGGATTCCCGGACACTCGGCCGTGGGGTTTTGGTCCTGGTTTTGAGCAGCGGCTCCAGCATCACCCACCCTCAGGCTAGCTCCCTGGTCCCTTGTGTCCTTGGAAGCTGGGGTGGGTGCTTAGAGCAAAGCTTGGCTGAAAGGTACTAGCTTTTTTGCTGAATAAAAAATTTTGTTCAATAAAAACACACTGCAGCATGGAATTTCCACCAGAATGAGGATCCCGAGTCTTGAGGACCTTGGTTTCTTTGCCCAGCAGCTCCTCACCCACTCGGGCACAGGTTTTAACAGGATGCTCAGCCATTTCAGGCAATGCGGTTGGAAAACTCACACACTTGTGCTGGGAGCACTGAAAGTAAGCATCTCCTGTGTGTGCATCTCAGACTGACTGTAAAACTGCTCTGCCCTAATAGCACCTGGGTTCACCCCACAGATATCCCTGTTTATTAC
>NW_016692309.1:0-2901 GCF_001604755.1 Lepidothrix coronata | reverse complement strand
TTCTGCTGCATAGCCTTTTGTGTCGCGTGTGTGTGACTATAATTTTTTCTGTTTCAGATATGTTTTGGTACCTTTCTGTAAAAATTCTGTCTTTAACTCTTTTCAATCATAAGAATAATTTTAAACACAGGCAGAAAATAAGTGATGTGAAAAAAACATAAGTAGTTTGGTGTATGTAGCATCCCTAGTCTATAAGGCTTTTGATTTAATTATTTCAAGTTTCTGAAAATATGCTTTTAAAAGAAATAAGCTGTGAAATTCACACACACCACATGCACACCCTCACTCCTAGTTGACTGTGGAGGCTTTTAATGATGTCTTATTAGAGGGGTTTTTACTTTCTGTAGTGTTTGTTCTCTCTACAGTGCTACGGCTTTACTTTTCTGCCTAACTGTTTTAACACAGAGGAATTGGTTGGAATGTCACTTCTAATTTTAACTGTCAGTTTAGTTCTTTGTGTGATATACCATACCTAGCAGTAGATTTCCCCCCTCCCTCCCTACAGCAACAAATCTCCTATTGTAAAACCAGTTCATGATGAGACACTTCTCCCCCCCTCCCACAACGGTACAAGTCAGATTTACAGGAATGCAAAAATAGCTGAAACGTGCTGTTCTCTTCAACATTTCAAGAGTTTCCCAGTGCTTTCATTTTTCTGAAAGCTTTCTCTTTTTTTCTTTTTTTTTTTTCCTTTCTATTCTTTCTTTTTCTTTTTTTTTTCTTTTCTCTCCAGTCCAAAGAAACATTGCAGGCTGGAGTCTGAAATAAGATAGTCACAAATTCCAGCTTGTGCATCTGGAGCTAAATCCTTGAATGATAGATGTCAGTTTGGTACAATTAAACTTCCTTTACATCAAAAGGAGATATGTACAGTTATGTAGGGGTGAATATGAAGTTAGCAGACACCTATTCATACGTGTGACCGTCTCTTCAGCTTTAGACACGGACTCCACAGAGTGGAGTGTCTTCAGTGCTCTCAAACTCATGAATTACAGCAGACAGTCATGGACTTACTACTGTAGTACCTTAGTTTTACACCACCATCCTGACAGCAAAGCTTGGCCAATCATTTGGCAAAAGTGAATTGAAAAGGTTTCTGCTAATTCTAGATTTGGGGACTCTTCCTGAGCAGTTTCATTGTGATATTTTAATTCAGATATATGAATCGTTGAATTGCCTCCTCAAATCAGTGTTTTAAAATAATTTCCAGGTCCTGTGGGGTGGTGCAGTGCCTGTAGACCTTGTCAGTATTTAGAGAAAGATGTAATAGTTCAAGGTCTAGTTGCCGTTTGGCATTTGGATTGATCTAGTAAGTTATTAAAACAATTATCCAAGAGTACCAATGGCAGGAAGAAAAAACCCCCAATATATTAGGTCCTCACACAGTATTACAGATCTGATTTTGATCCTATTTTCCATGCATAAAGACCAGATCATTTGAATTTACTCTTTTATTAAAATAAATCCTAGAAGAAAATAAAATAAGAGCTAGTCCATATGAGCTCATGTTGTGCACTTGAGAGAAATTTTTGATCTCTTCAGGTATTGAAAAACGAAGCTGATCCTCTATCAGATATGCATAATGGTTTCCTTGATTACAGTTTTGTCATTTCATTTGTAAGTAAATTTCTTGTTAGCTTTTTGTGTGACAGAGCATAGCAGAGCTCATCTAAATTATGAAAAGTCTGCCATAATAGTAATCCTGAAGGTATTTTTCTTCAGGTTTGTGTCAGGATGTAGGAAATGTTTTGCAGCAACATGTGCTTTATTTTCTGGCAACCCTATGATCTTTCATCCCTTTGTCTTGTTTCCCTTCTTGTTCCCTCTCACATACAGAAAAAAGAAATGCATGTCTGATCACTGCTCTTGATTGTGTATCTTGGAAAAGCACTCAGATTCATTGAAGTTGCAACATTGCTTCATTCCAGCTTCCACTGGTGCAGGGAGTACAGTAACTTGTCTATAAAACGAGGCTCTTGTGCTGCAGCATCTGCTGTCTTAAAACACAGAGAGCTTGAAATCTTTCTCTCGTTTGTAAATAGTGTTGCATGTCAACTGCCTAGTGAGAAAAACTGTGCTGACACAAATTCTTGTTAATTATTTGGAGGCTATTTTTGCTAAGCCCTTGCCAATTTACCTGTGTTATGTCTATCATATACAGATCAAAACATGAACTCTTTAAGTCTTGGCAGCTATAGCAAACTATGTGGAATCTATGCTGCTTCATTCCTGGCCTTTGTGAACATCTGACTTGCCTGAAAGCCACACCAACAGGGAGTTGCATTTCTTTATATAGTGACAGGCTTTCACTTACCACAGATATATGTTTTGGAGGAAATGTTAGGTCTGGGGACTTCTCACGTTTATGTATTTCATCTGTGGAGCATTAATATCATCATCAGAACCATTTTCTGCGGGGATGGAAAGTGGAAAAGGTGTTAAGAATCATTTGACTTTTTTTTTTTTTTGAGAGAGCTGGTAAAAGGGTTTTTGTATTCACAGATGAGTCTTAAATGGTCTCAAACTTTTGTTAACTTCAGGCTGCATTATACACTTTTTCAAGTGAGGTTTATCTGGGAGGTTATGTCCGTGCTTCAAAATCTAAAGAATTAAAATAGTTACCAGCATCATTGCTGATAGTGGAGAACTCTTCCTAATTAGTCTCCTGTTTGGTTTTTGGACTATTTTTGCTTATTTTCCCAAACTGACTTTAGCTGTTGCTCATAAAGACTTGTATTTTGCTTTCCTTGGTAGAACCTCTAAGAACGCCTGACTTGACAGCACCTGAGAGTCTCCTGAGTTACCATGTATGCTTAACTTGCTGGATTCTATAAATTAAAAAGTTCCCAAAGTAGCACTTGTATTTCTCCCAAAATTTACTGCGTTGTTTCACTACTTTCT
>NW_016692308.1:0-2901 GCF_001604755.1 Lepidothrix coronata | reverse complement strand
GTATAGTTACAGACAGTGTGTATTAATGGTTGCCAAAGTCTCTGAACTATTTTGAAAAAGCAAATAATCATTTGCTTTGCCCCTGTGTTATGTGGGCAAATAATCTACAAATGATCTATTGCCAAAGGAATTATGGAGTAGCAAAGGACACTTGATGTGGCAGATGAGGACAGGGAGGTTTGTTTTCAAAAAAAGCCAACAAAAAAACCCCCACAAACCTTTGACTTGTTTAAAGATGTCTTTTAAGATTTGATTTTATCAGATGTTCCTGTTAAACTCACCCAGAGGGTGGTTGGCACTGCCCAGGCTCCCCAGGGCAGTGGGCACGGCCCCAAGGCTGCCAGAGCTCCAGGAGTGTTTGGACAACGCTCTGAGGGACAGGGGGGGATTGTTGGGGGTCTGTGCAGGGCCAGGGGTTGGCCTGGATGGTCCTTGAGGGTCCCTCCCAGCTCAGGCCATTCTGTGGTTCTGCCTCTCTTGGGATATTTGAGTATTAAATTTGCCTGCCAAGACTGATAACTCCTAACGTTTATTTTTTTTCCTCTTATATTGATGTCTAAATATCAGATAAACCATTTGACTCCTCAACAGTGCGTGCCTTGCTCCAGGAATCCAAAAAATTACTCCATGCTTTCAGCTCGAGGTCGGACTACAACGGTGTCCTGCCCCGGGCTTACACTGCACTGACCAAACTGTGGGAGAGGCTGGCAGAGGTGAGAGGAGCTCCAGTGCTTGTTCACCTCAACTTGTTCCATGGTCATATTACAAACCTGGCTTAGATTTCTTAAGTATTCTTGCCATTTCCACTAAGTTTTGCAGGAAATGTTGTCGCTGGTATCTTTTCAGAGTGAACAGACCCCAACTTTAACTTTAATTTTCACGTGGTGAATATCTGTAGATATTTGGGAGACTCCTTTTTCCCCCCACTATTTGTGTTAGTATTGGGAGGGTGACTGAGAAACATTTTGTCTTAGCTTTCTGTTGCATTTGTAGCTGATGGGCCTTAAAGATTAAATTGCTGTTTCTCCTTCTGAAGAAGGAATCCCACACTATGAGTCCCTCACTACTGCTCTTAGTGTGTAGAAGTGTTCTAGTTTTCTGAAGTTAGGAACCAAATACATTCATGATTTGTTTGCTGAACTGTTTTATAAGGTGAGGGCAGACAGTGAGCAGCATTTATCAGAAGACATCATGGTTCTTTCAGAAAATGCTGAAAAAATGGAAGCCACGACACCCAATCTGCCAAACCCTGAAGAAAAAGAGTTACATCCAAGCTTTCATGTGGCTCAGGAAAGCAGGCACCAGGAAATCTGGTCGGTCCTTGAGGGTGTTTGGAACACAATGAACCTGTACAGGTAAAGCTAAAGGAGCTCAGAACTTCTACAGAACCTTAAATAATTTTCAAACAAGCACACTTAAAAATTGAGCTTTTTTCCCCCCACTATTTTAGAATAAAATCTATTGATAATTAATCAAAATCAAACCCCAAAACCCCACAAAAAATCACACAACCTGTCACACAAAGAAGTTGGGAGCATGCAAATTATGTCCTTCTGCTGCTCTATTGTGGGCAGCAACTGAAATAAACTGCCTTGGAAAAGGTTGTTGAAAACCCCACAAATGTGAGACATTCATGGAAATCTCATATTTATCCATGAAAAGAGGCGTTCAAGCTCCAAGATTTCTTGTGGTTATTTCTTTCCAAATCCAGTGGAGGTCTATGAAATTCTTTACCTTATTTTTAACCTTTAATCAGTTTGAAATAGAAAACGTTTTCTTGTGAAGCAAAATCCTTCACTGAATAAAATCCAACTGCAGAGTCTAGGGATGAATTTCCTTTCTCATGGAAACTCAGAATTGCAGGAAATGAACCCCTTTTCCATCTGGGTGTTTTACCGTTGCTTTTAGTTGGGTTATTTTGTTCTGAGACTGTTTTACACAACATGGGTTTAGTATAAGTTTATGTTTGATCTAGTTTTTTAGTAGACCACATACAATGCACACAACAGATACTGAGTTTCTCTGCACTCTGAGGATTTTTATTAACTGCTTTCCTCTGTCTCTTCTTTGTTTCTTTTTAATTTTAGTATTGAAATATTCCAGAAGTTGGACCCCAGTGCAGTGACTATGGCTGCAAAGTCTTCGTTTGAGGAAGCTTTTTTAGGCCTGCAGAAGCTGTTGGCAGCTGTGAAGGATATCCAGGAAGGAATTAGTAGGTGAGCATTCCAGCTGGGGCAGAAAAGTGAGTAACAGTCACTTGAAGTCCCTAAAAGTCACTGAAATATTTCAGTACCAAACCACACTTGAGCTCTGTATGCTTAGCTATGTGATTCCCAGTGGAAATCTTGGTCAAGGCTATACAGAACCATCTCTTGGTAGCCAAAGAACATGGAACTGTTGCAGACATTGAGATCTCTTGCAGGGAATTTTCTCTTCTGTGGGAGGAGAGCAATGGGATTTGTTTTTCCATGTTTGATGCCAAGCAGGTCAGTTCTGCTCCAAGGGTAACTGGAGCTGGGACATGATTAATACATCAGCTCTGATGGCAGCAGCTTTGAATAATTCAGAGCATTGGCTTGCCAAGGCCCCATGGAATGGGGGCAAATCTCCAGTGTAGTGAAGGACACAACGTTTTGGGGCTTTGTTCCCAATTCCAGAGTGTTCTTCAGGAGTCAGAACCTGTGTCCCAGCCCTGACAATGAGCAGCAGCTGCACTCTCCATTTAGGAAGGATCATATTCCCTCTGCCTTCGTAGAATCACAGAATTCCAGCATGGTTTGGGTGGGAAGGGACCTTAAAACTCATCCCACCTCCTGCCATGGGCAGGGACACCTTCCACCAGCCCAGGTTGCTCCAAGCCCCGTCCAACCTGGCCTTGGACACTTCCAGGGATCCAGGGGC
>NW_016692307.1:0-2902 GCF_001604755.1 Lepidothrix coronata | reverse complement strand
CAGAGATAAACTGCCACTATGCTCATTTTTAACCTCCATCTTTTCTACAAGTTTAGAGGTCTATGTTCACATTTTTCTAATAAATACCCCTAATAAAAATGTATTACAAATTCTAGGATAGGTCTCTCAAACAGTCTGAAGGTTTCTCATGTTGTGGAGTGAAAATTAACACTGCCCTCACCCCCGTACCAGACTTTCATTTTGAAAAACAGCAGCAGCTCTTTAATCCAGCTTTAACAACATGTTGCTCAGTTTTGCAAGGGAAAACAGTATAATCCTGTATTTCTTGACACTAAAGCCTGGCCTAAACCAAACTCCACCAGTAAGCATGTTCAAATGCTATGCTTATACTTCAAATATCTTTGTAGAAAATTGTATTTTCCTGAATATTCATAATTCAGAATTAAAACATCCACAGCAACAGTTTGTATCTTTTTTGGTGTTAATGTTGCAAGACCTATGAAAAACCAGTAAATAACAAAATAGTTGGATTAAGACAGAGGGCCAGCTTCAGGACTAAGGAGTACAGAGAGGGATAACCTTCAGGAAGACTTGACAGGTTTCAACAGGGAAAATCGATAGGAGGGGTGTATCTTTGGCAAAAAGAAAAGGTGACAAATTGTAGCCAGAGCCACCCTTTAACAGCAATAATGAATCAGTACTTACTATTCAAGAACACTGCCTCATTTCCTTTAAAGATCATTATGTCACTGCATATATTTTTTGAACCAATTATTTTCCTATTCTGGTTTATGCAAAAGAAAAGGACCTTGAGAATATAAATCTTAAACAAGACTAACTATGCATTATTCCTTTTCTGTTGTGAAGCACATGATAAACAGTCTGCATCTGTTTAAATGTAGAACCAAAAACCATCCAGGGGCTGACTGCAAAAGAAAGGAAGAGATAAAGCCTGATTTCAATGTTGAATGTACTTGACCTTTTATTGCTAAAAAGGCTATTGGGCAAATTGGAGGGAAAGGCAGAGGAAGGAAGGCAATTTGCTAAAATATAAAGAAACATATAGAAAATGCCACAGGATTCAAGTTCTGCTTCCAGTGCCAGATACTGAAAACAACTCTCATAGAATGTGATTTTTGTAGCTCTTGTTAACAAAATGTCAATTAATTTGACCAGATATAAACACCGTTTTAGTTCCAAAGCTGCCATAGACTGGGAAAAGCAGGAACTATCAGGGACTGTTCTCCTACTCTAAGCCTGTCCCCGAGGTCCTGCAGGGTCCTGTTGGAAGGAGGAGCTGTGGGAGCAACTCCCTTTTCCTTCCCCCTGTGCCTTTAAATGGCAACACCAAGACAAGTCAGACTCCTCTGCCCACCTGTTCCACACCCTTCCACAATTTTGCCAGGCTGTTACACCATCTCAGTTTTTGAATCATGCAATTACTGAAAGCCTTCATATTTTTAAAATTTTCCTTTCTGTAGAGTTGAAGAAAAGAGCAAAATGAGGAAGTCTCCAAATATTTAATTCCTAAAAAGCAAACAAAAAAATTCTAGCTTTGCTTTTTAAATCTTATGGCTTTGGGTAGAGAATGTGTGGGCTGACTAGTTAGCAGCTTAAAATACATTATTGTGTTTTAATTGTATTGACATTATTGTAAAGAAATGCATAAAAATGCCAGCTGAAAACCGCAGTCAGCTACAAATCTGAAAGTGGTAATGAAAATGAAATTAAAAATAGTACATCATAATGAGGAGGAATTTGGAGATTAAGAAAAATTCTAAAGCTGCATGAAAATCCACTCAGCCAACAAGCTTAGATGAAAGTGAGCTCCAAGGATTACAATATCTCTCCCCTCAGCTGCTTGACATTCATCAACAGGTGAGAGTTTTTCATACTGAAAAGAATGCAGTCTTCATGGCTGCTTTTTTAAAAGAAGCAGGGAAGGAATTTGCCACTTCACGTGGAAAGGAAAATATTAAATAAGTTGCAAAGTATAAGAAGAATGCAAACTCTTCAGGTGAAGGACAGAGTTACAACAAAAAAGAAATATCCATGATAGAGCTGTAAAAGGCAGGGCACAGGAACTTGCTGAATCGAGATGTCCAGGTGAGGTAGCTCAGCTGGTTGTGTCTAAATTGGAGACAAGTGGTCCCAACAGGGCAGAGTTCATAAAACTGAGCTTTGTAAAAACACCTTTCAGTTAAAAATGTCTTTCTACGTCTGGACAGAGAGAGCTGATCTTTTATTCAGATGTTGCCTTCAAGTTCACAGGTCCAGACAGTCCCAGAAGGAAGAGGGACAGGTTGAAGGACACCAACCACTGGATTCCTGGAGGTGCAGTGTTCCCAAGACAGCAAAGCAAGCTGGAGTAGGGATGGTTTTGCTGCACCTCAGTCAGTGTAGGTAGCTTTTATTAAACAAAGTGAAAAGCAAAATGAAAGAAACACTGCCTAAAGTAGTTGTTTAATTTTGTTGTCATTTTTAAAAAAATAACTGAGATGACAAAAACTCAGATTTACTAGAGACTGATCTTATCATCATCTTACCCCTGCCTTGCACCTGTCTGGAAGAGTAAAATGCCTGAAACATGAGCAAATCTGCACACTTGAATGTGCCTTCTTTCAGGAGAAATTCTGTTCCCTCACAAAATTTCTTCCTCCTATTTGGTAACAAAAAAGGTAGTAGAATTTTATAATAATACATTAACATTTTAGAACCATTTCAATAACTAACTTTGCATTTTAAAAAAAAATTGAAGCCTTCAGTGGGGTCATTGACATTTAATGAATTATGAAGTGGGTCTTTGAGAGCATCCCAATCTGGTTATCTTGCTAGCCTCATTAAGGTTTTTTCATCTAGAATACCAGGCCTTTGATAATATCTGCTTCCTCTTGTTTTCCATCTGACAGCTGTCACGGAGGAATGAATGGAATATGTTAAG
>NW_016692306.1:0-2902 GCF_001604755.1 Lepidothrix coronata | reverse complement strand
GTGGAAGGAGTCCCTGCCTATGGCAGGGAGTTGGAACAAAATGATTTTTAACTTGCAAACACATTCCAAAGACATTCCAGGTTATATGGGATTCTCTTCACGGCAAAATGTTGGTTTGGTGATTTTTGAGTGAGAGAAACACAACATCAAAAGCCAGGACACACACAGGGAGTGACTGGAAATGAGAGTGTTTCATCCAAGGGAAAAATAAAAAAAAGAAAAGAAGCAGGACAAATATTTATCTGTCATTTGTTAAAGGACTCCTTGCGACTCCTGGTGATTCTATAATTTAATTTGGCGTCACTCTGCTGCCCTGAAAGGGGCAGTACCAGCTTGTTTCACCTACTGGAGACGTGGCCCTTCCTACCTTGTATCAATTATCTTTTAAATAACAATCACACCTGCCCACAGTGATATTTAACATTACTCAATCCTTGCAAAAATGGCAAACTTCACATCAACCCCGAAGGGACTGTGATTAGTCACAGCTGTCAGCGCCAAGAACGGTGACACTTCAAAATGCCCCGTGTGCCCTTATTTCAAATTTCCTGTTCTGTTGTGCTGCACCCTTTCTGTCCCCCCCCCCGGAATGCTCATTGTCAGGGGGAAGTCATTTCATATCCCACCTACTCTGCAAACAGATTGTGAGAGCTGATCTTTGTTGTTTGGAGAGAATACATTTTTGTTACCCTCCCAATAACTGGCCGGTGTTGTTTTAATCAGGTGTCGCAGCCTCGCTGAGGCAGAGCAGCTTCAAACCCTCTGTCCTCGTGCAGCTTCAATCCTGCTGTCAGCTCTAACTGGTTCTTTTAATCTTCTGGAGTAAATGTTGGTGAGGGACTGACAGCTCTCAAGGTAACAATTTCCCATTTATCCACAGCCTGTGTGTCCATGAGTGGATTCTGGCTGCCTGTGAATGACCAGCGCTGTCAATCCAATTTAAAATCTGCTCTGCTTTATACTTCTGGAGGGATTCTGCCTGAATAGTTTATCTGCAGATTATAAAGAGTAGAGTGGCAATGAATTCGTGCCCAGAGAAGCTGTGCCCCAGCCCTGGGAGTGTCCAAGGCCAGGTTGGATGGGGCTTGGAGCAACCTGGGCTAGTGGAAGGTGTCCCTGCCCACGGCAAGGGGTAGAACTGGATGATCTTTAAGGTCCCTTCCAACCTGAACCATCCTGGGATTCTGTCCAGCTGCGTTCCAGCCGTGCACAGAGGGGCACTGACACGGCACTGACACGGCAGCAGGGTTGGGATCTCTGGGATCACAAGTGGGTGTCTCATACACAGGTATCTCCATCTGAGCTGTTTATCCCGTGTCCTGGAGAGCAAGTTCATGGTCAGTCACCCAAAGGTGTGATTTGCCCCCTGACTGCAGGTCACCCCTGCTTGCCCAGCACCCTCAGGCTGCACCTCCAGCCCTGTGGGCTCTGCCTGGGGGCTGAGGTGGCAGCAGCTCTGCTGTGGGTGTCCAGCTGGGTGAACACGTGCAGGCAGAAGATCCCACCTCCACCTGGCACAGCTGGGCCTGCAGCACCTCTGCTGCACCCCGGGTTTTCCAAAGGCCCAGCCCCGCTGGCACAGGGTCCCTGCTGCAGCTCAACCCCCCTGAGAGAGACCCCCCTTTGCTCCTCAACACCCTGTGGGGTGCACGGACACGGCTGTCCCGCCTGCCCCTCGGGGTCTGATGAACTGCTGCAATCCAGGGCTGCAGACATCACGTTTTATTTCTTCCCCCCCCCTCGCTAATTGCTTTTCTTACACGTGCAAATCCTCCGGCGCTGCGGATGCCGACAAACCCCCCGGGAGGAGCCAGCCTGGCTGGGAGCTGTTGGGGATGGCAGACGCCACGTATTTATGGGCTGGAAAGTGGTTAAAATGAGAGGAAACATATTCTTGCTTAAGGTGTGTCTCTAACTTGGGATCCATCACTTGTGCACGTTGCTGTAGCAACGCTGCAATGGCTTGGGAGTTGCTTTTATGGCTGATTTCCGAGCGGATCGTGGCTGGAGCTGTTACCAAGCAACCTGCTCCTATGCTCCTGTAACTAGGAAATGCAGCCAGGGCTTTTTAATATTGCCCAGGATTTTGATCATATGTTCATCCTGTCAACTTTGGTCTTTTTGGTGTGAAATAATTGCTGTGGAGCACTATAGAAAGATCCCTGTTTTGTGGGGGGTTTTGCCCCCCCTTCCCTCCCTCTGCTTTCCCTCACGTGAATGTTCAGTGTGGGAACATTCATAGGAAGGCGAGGACAACAGTCCATTTATTTACCAAAAATAAATAAAAAAATGTTGTATTCAACACGTGATGCTTGAGGAGTAATTAAAGGCACACCATCTGCCCGGGTGGAAAGAGCTGCATCCTTCCCTTCCCAGGTCTGCAGCTGATCCAGTGTCATGTTCCAGGACAAGCCTCCCAAAACACAGGTGTTGAGATGCTCTTGGGAAGTTTCTCCCAATTCCTGCTCTCATACTGGTTCCTTCTCTTTTATCTTCCCTGTACTTAGAGGGCTGTGGATAACGACCTGCTCGTGGGGAGGATGGGAATTAAAGTGTAGGAAATCAGAAAGACTGTGATGATCCATTTCATGGATCTTCTTAACTTAAGGACAATCCCCTAACTTTGGCTGTGGAATTTATATATCCCAAAGCCTGAGATTAATTTGTGCATGTGCTTCTCGAGGTAGATGCAAACATTATCTTTGGCTGCACAGCTTTTATTGGGTTTGGGGGATTTTTTAACAGCGTGTGAGAATTTGTTTGGGTACAACAAGAAGTTCCCTGGATGATTTGAGCAACCTGGTCTAGTGGAAGGAGTCCCTGCCTATGGCAGGGAGTTGGAACAAAATGATTTTTAACTTGCAAACACATTCCAAAGACATTCCAGGTTATATGGGATTCT
>NW_016692305.1:0-2902 GCF_001604755.1 Lepidothrix coronata | reverse complement strand
CAAACTGCCTGTGCCCCCCACCCACCGCAGGTTTAATGCTTTGAGCCCTCCCTGCGTGGCCATTCCCAGCTAATGATGCAGCTCATAATTACTGAGTGCTCCCTGGGAAAGCACGGCACCCACTGCAGCCTGACCACTGTCCCAGCACACAGAATTTCCTTTCTTTAAAACACACAGGACCAAAGAACAGCAACGTGTTTCCTCAGTGCTGGCATCCTGTACCACAAACACTGGCAGCACCTTGCAAATGTTAATTAGCCAGCTTTAATAACACCACACCGGGCACTCCCCCAGCCTCTAAACCAGCTCAGGCACACTGATCTCATGGCAAAGCTCAGCCACTCTTTCAGACTAAGGTTTTCCAAAACAGTGCAGTCAACTGAGGCACACAAAGTCCTGACTAAACTGTGCCACAGCCATGTGACTGTGCATTGGGTCTCCTCCTTATTTACAGGCCGTGCAGAGCAGTGCCCTGGGCTGCCAGTGAACCAGAAATATGTTCCCATGTCTTGTTTCACAGTAGCAGGTTTATACGTCCTTTTAGTGAAAGATTCTGGGTCTGTATTCCTCATTACACCAATATCTGAGCTTCTGAGTGCTCAGTAGCAGGAGAAAAGGCACTTTTATTCTTTTTTTTTGAGTGCACTGTGCTGCTACCACTGTCCTTCAACCCAAACCCTCTACTGAACCACAGGAGATAAAACCCCAAAACTCCCCCACAAACTAATACATTAATCTACTAACACATTATCAGTTTGATATAAAACAAGGAACAGGCTTTCAGCAGCCCAACCCCTCTGTGCCCCCCCAGGGCCGGGTACCTTTAGCTGATGTCTGGTGCATGCGGATCTTCTTGGATGCCACAAACTGTAAGACTTTCTCCACATTTTCCCTCATCTCCTGCTGGCTGGTGGGGTTGGCCTCGATGCCACTGAGCTTCTCACCAGCTAAAGGAGGGAAAAAGCTTTTTCAGAGGGGAACTGAAGCACCTGGTACCATCAAAGGAGCTGCTGGAGGTGCAGGGACTGATCTGATCTCTTGTCTGGGCACTGCAGGAGGCACACGTGGCTTCTTGTCCTGCTTACACGGTACCCAGCACCAGGGATAATGGGGTTGGAGGCTGTACTGGGTTTATTTTAAGGTGCCAGCATTGTGGGAGTCCATATAGCCCCTGAGAGGTTTTAGCACATCTGTTGTAACTGCCCCTAAAACATAAGGACTGGGATGGGATTGCATTTATGATCTGCTGGGTGATTGCTTCCTTTGGCAGTCCCTCCCCCAGCCCCTCAAGCTGTGACCCCATCAGTAACATCTGCCAGAGCCCAGGCAGCCCCTGCCACGCCAGAGCCAGGACTGCAGGAGGAAAAACAGTGCCAGATGTCATCACTGACCTACAATCTCAATGAGCAGAGCCAGAGTGACTCCATCCCGCAGATCCTGTCTCAGGTCCTGGACTGGCTTCACCGTTGGCTTCTTCTTCAGCTGGGAATTCACCCAGGCCACGTATGCCTGGAGCTGTTGCTGAAAATAGGAAACAAAACATCTGCAGGGGAAGTCACACAGCCCTCAGTCTTCCCTTTCATCTCCACGGATCTCAGTCCTGTGCCCTTGAGGACAAACACCAAAGGTCTCTGCTGGGCTCGGAGTGACATCTCTGCGTGCTGTGGGGCAGCTCACCCCACACCAGGACAGGGAGAACAAGCAGAGGACTGCTGAGCTGAGAGAAGAGCTTGTTATTTCATTTGATTATATTACATTTGATTTGCCAAACCAATGCTGTCATCCCCTCCTTCCTGGTGCCACGGTTCGTTCACTCGCAGCACTCGCTGTCCCGTCCGGGCTATTTTCATCCACTTACCAGGGAAGCAGAAAACCCACAGTGCAGAAGCAAGGAACCCTGTGTTATTCCCCACTGAACTCTGCCAGGACAACCAGGACAGATCTCCTGGAAGGGACAGCAGCCTCCCTCCACGGCACTGCCAGGAGGTTGCCCTGGATGCCCCTTCCCATGGCTCCGTGTGTTGCCAGGAGGGAGAGGCCAGGGAAGCAAACTCAGGTTTCTGGTCAGCACAAAACCCCATCTGGCACAACTGACCACGAGGCAAAGAGCAAATTCAAACGACCTTTCCCTTTCCAGCCCACCCTCTGTAACCCTTCCCTGGTGAGCAGGGCTGCTGGTGACACCCAAATCCCTTTGGGCAGGGCTGGAGTGGGACCCGGAGGGTAAACAGACTGATCCATTGATGGGATTACCTCTCTTTTCACTGAGCTTCCCATTATTGTGCCCATGCAGCAGGTTTTAAGCCCCCGTTCCATGTCATCTCAGCAATGTCAGAGTTTATGCTTTTACAGCCCATCAGAGTCACAATCTGGTCACAGCATCACTCTTAATTATCCTGACACAGGAAATCCACCTTTAATCCCACATGGCTCGCTCTGCTGGCTCAGAAAGGTGCCTGGCCCTGTGTCCAGTCAGTTCTGCTCACTCAGCAGGGCTGGAGAACTGGAAGAGGACACGGGCTGGGGGGCAGCCTGACGGCTTTGGGGAAGGAGGAAGCAGAGGTGGCAGCTCTGGTGCAGGTTTGCTGGAGCAGACCTGGCCTGCCACGGGCACGGGCTCTGCTCTGGCTGTAGTGGACACAATTCCAGGCAGCTTTGCCTGCCCAGTTCCAGAGGTCTTTGTTTTCTGCTTTTCCAAACTGGTACTAATTCCACAAGGACACAGCCCCTCAGAGCCTACAGAAAATCTGCAGGTTTTGCAGGGTTCTTTATGGCTCAGACACTTCAGCCTCATTTAAAGGAAAAAAAAAGACCCTTTCACTGGGGAGTTTGTTTTCTGTTCCTTTTCTCAGAGCATTCTTCGTGCATTCATAAGGAAGCATTTTTGGCAAGCTTTTAGTGT
>NW_016692304.1:0-2905 GCF_001604755.1 Lepidothrix coronata | reverse complement strand
GGTTCTCTAAGCAGAGCCATGTGTAGTGTCCAGGCAGGAAGGAGCTCCAACCTGGCCAATTCATGGAATGGTTTGGCTTGGAAGGGATCTTAGAGCTCATCTCATCTCCTGCCATGGGCAAGGACACCTTCCACTATCCCAGGTTGCTCTAAGCCCCATCCAACCTGGCCTTGGACACTTCCAGGGATGGGGCAGCCACAGCTTCTCTGGGCACCCTGTGCCAGGGCCTCACCACCCTCACAGCCAAGAATTCCTTCCCAGTATCCAATCTAAATCTACCCTCTTCCAGCTTAAAGCCATTCCCCCTTGTCCTGTCCCTCCTGGCCCTTGTCCAAAGTCCCTCTCCAGCTCTCTTGGAGCCCCTTTAGGCACTGGAATGGGCTCTAAGGTCTCCCAGGAGCCTTCTCTTCTCCAGGTGAACACGCCCAGCTCTCCCAACCTGGCTCCAGAGCAGAGGGGCTCCAGCCCTTGGAGAATCTCCATGGTCTCCTCTGGACCTGCTCTAAGAGGTCCATGTCTTTTTTTGGTGCCACTTTTAGGATTATCAGGAGAGATACCAACACCTGAGATGATTCATCACAAGGAAAGACTGATTCAGGCTCTACCAGCCATGTGACAGGATGACCTGGGCAGTTCAGGGAGCCTTGGGAAGTGACTTTGTAAATACCAGAGCTGGCAAGAAAACACATCCATGGCTAACAGGGCTGTGCTGGGGTTTTACCACTAGGAAGTGGACTTGGAGCAAGACTTAAAAAAGGAAGTTAATTAGATCATTGTGCTGTTAGACCTTGGCCAAAGAGCTGGAACGATCTGCACGCACTTGCTAGACAGAAAATATTTAGGGGGGGGTGGTAAAGCACAACTTTGGAGGATTTAAAACCTCCCAACTGGGAGCTGAAAGGCGTTTAAATTTTGCCAGAGTTACAACCCTCAGCAAAATTAAAACAGAAGCGTTGGACACCCTGCAAAGACCACGACAATAGAAGTGCTGACAGATCTATGGCGGCTGATCTCCTGGATCCCGCTCAGCCACACACGGAATCTTGGTGGGGACAGAGGAGCGAGCCCCTCAAAACTCTTCTTCCCCTAAAACGTCAAGTGACTTCTAGCTGAATTTTGCCACACACTGGAGTTCATCTCCCAGTCTGTGCCTGCTGTCCAGCCCAGCCCTTGTGTCAGCATTTCAAAGGCCCTCAGAAAGGCAGGATTCCGGCGGCCGCGCTCGCACAGGGAGACTTTTCATTCCACTCCTTTCTGATCTCCCATCATGATGTGTCACAAGAGTTACCATGAGTTTGCCCATTTTCCTGTTTATAAAGGATTTATCTGTCTCAAGAATCCAACAGATGGATTTCTGTGGCTTCGGAGGGTTTTCAGGCTGCTTATGCAAGAGGAAATGCATCCTGCTAGGGAACACTGACAGGAAAACCCCCCACTAATGGCAAAATCCTGCTCAGCCCGTGTGACTGGGATCCCTTCTGGAAAGGGAGACATTGGAAATAAAAGGCCAGTTGAAGTCACAGGCAGCCTGAGGCTACAGTTAAGGGGGGGGTGAGAACACAAATCCAGTGGATAGGGGGGACAGCATTTATAAAAGGCTGGTACTTGGGACTGGAAAGGCTCTTCCTTAAGTGGAAAATGTCAAGTTGCAGCTCTTGGTGAATCCCCAAACTCACAGTCAGAGCCTTGCTGAAGAGCTTGGGAATAAAGGTACAGTCTCAACTATTAACAAATAAGAAGCAGATTTTAAAAAAATTAAAATCAAGAGGTTAATGGTTGGACTTGATGATCTTAAAAGTGTTTTCCAACCTAAATAATTCAATGGATCTATAGACAATGCACCAGCACCAGGTTTGAATGGTGTTATGGGATGGATGGGATCAGCAGGGACAGGGGATGGTCCCACTGGTGGAACTACAACATGGGACTGCCCAGGCCATGGGTTCCTGATGGGGAAGCCCAGAGGATTGTCAAGTCCCATCCATGCAACCCAAGGTCTTCCTGAACACCTGGGCTGAGACACTTGGGCCTCATCTGCAAAAGCAGTGAGTGCTCAGAGCTGGTTTTATAAAAAAAAAAATAGGAAGTATGTTCCAATGCTAAGCCAATAACCAGCCCACGGGTGTTCCAGCCTGCCCCCAGCATGGAGAGAACACCCTCCCTCCCAGCAGGGCTGCGCCACCTCTGTGGAGCAGTTGGACATCAGGAGATAAGCACTGGAGAAAAGCCCACAAGGAATGTGGCAATTCACCCTTCAGAGCACTCTGAACATCACAAGGAAGATAAGGTACAGAGCCACATATGGCACAGGGGACAGAGGCACTCAGAGGTTTTTAAGTCCGAGAGAGACCACAATCCCACTGTGCTTCCTGCTCCTCACAGCGAGGACAACTCCGCCCCACCATGGCTGTGTGGCCAAGGGAGCAGGGGCTGAGCCAACAGCTGCACCCCACTGCCTGGGAAAAGGGGAACAAACACCACCAGGTTATTTCCTAATCCCTCACTTCTGGCATTTCTCAACTCCAGGTTGTGCAAGCTCCCTGGTTCCTGGTGACTCAGGCGCGTGCACGGCATGCTGGGCACCGGGACATGGATGTGGGCACACACTGCCCCGTGCCTGCTCCACCCGCACACATAGTCCAGGGAAATGCTTTCCAGCATTACCACAGTGCACAGGCCAGAGATTCAGAGATGTGTCCTACAGTGAGCTCAGGGCCACAACTGGAATTAGCCCACACTGGCAGGAAACTGCCACCACTGTCACCAGTATGTCACCAGCAAGGCTGGAGGGGGAATTAGAACCACAGAATCATGGAATGGGTTGGATTGGAAGGAACATTAAAGATCATCTCATTCCCACCTCCTGGGACAGTCCCACAGGCAGGGAGGGACACCTTCCACTAGC
>NW_016692303.1:0-2907 GCF_001604755.1 Lepidothrix coronata | reverse complement strand
CCTTGGACACTTCCAGGGATGGGGCAGCCACAGCTTCTCTGGGCAACCTGTGCCAGGGCCTCCCCACTCTCATTGTGTGATGCTCCTATTTCACCCTCCACCTGTTCATCATCCCATGGATTTTATCTGGGCCAGGCTTGACAGGGATACAAGGACATGCCCTGGACTGAGGACATGCAAGGGGAGACTTGGAATCCCACAGCCCCGGAGTAACTGGGGGAGCTGGTGGCCTCATCAGCTGCAGCAGGGGACATTTGCTGGGAAGCAGCAGCTTTCTCCGCTGTGGAGAATCCAATTAAGCTCTTATTAAATTAATTTGCTTTTTTTTTTTTTTCCCCTGTCCCTAACTTGCTTTTAGAGCCTTGGGCTGGAATTTTCCTAGAGGAGCCTCTAATGGTGGTTGCTTGGTCCTGGCAGAGGCTCCCTTTGGCTCCAGGGCTTCAGAAGGGACCTGTGGGCTCAGTTCTGGAGACATTGATGGGATGGGCTTGGTCACTCCAGCTTCAGCAGGAGTGGGAGAAGGGCAAACATCTGGAGTCTGCTGCTACAATCACAGGTGATGGTGGTCTTCAAGACAGGGCTGATCACCCAGACTGGGTCAGGGAAGTCCCCAGCCCCATTCTGGTACAGTCCCACTCCAGTAATTGCTCCCTGCCTGATGTCCAAGGCATGCTGGAGAATTTCTTCCATACTCTCCACTTTGGATCGTTTTGGACCAGGGAAATGAGCTGGGGGGCAGTTTTCCAGGAAGAATTAATCCTCCCAAACAGCAGCCTGTGAGAAAACCTCCCTGACAGCTGCAGGTTTAAGCCCAAGATGCACATCAGCCTTCCCAGGGGGAGGTGGAAGCTGGAGAAGGCTGTGGTAGAGTCAGTGATGGATGAGGGATAGTGATTGTTGCAGACAGAAAGGGGAGGTGGGCTGGGAGGGGCTGGCCAGGGTGGCAGAGTCCTTCTGACTTTTCTCCTGCAATGATTTCCTGCACTTGACTCTTCTTTTAACTTTTATTTCTCATCTAAGCACCTCCAAATCCATTATCAATATTAACAGCAGCAGAGGTGTTTCAGAAAGGAGGGAAATGAGGCAGAGGGCGACCAAATAAGTTGGTCAGAGCCACCACAGAAAGACCATGGGCTCTGCACCCTGGTGTCTGTGCAGAAAGAGGGGCTCTGGGGTCCTCTCACCTGCAGATCCCACCATTGCATATTCATGGAATGGTTTGTGTTGGAAGGGACCTTAAAGCCCATCCAGTTCCACCCCCCACTGCCATGGGCAACACCTTTCACCATCCCAGGCTGCTCCAACCTGGCCTTGGACACTTCCAGGGATCCAGGGGCAGCCACAGCTGCTCTGGGCAACCTGTGCCAGGGCCTCCCCACCCTCACAGCCAAGAATTCCTTCCCAGTATCCCACCTAACCCTGCCCTCTGGCAGTGGGAAGCCATTCCCTGTGTCCTGTCCCTCCAGGCCCTTGTAAAGCTCCCTGGTCCCCACAGTGCTGCAGCAGAGGTCACTTTGGAAGGGGACAGCCCTGTCCCCAACTCACCCATCCCAAGGGCTGACTCGAGCCCCCACCACTTTCCCCTCTGCTTATGCAACTGGGAGGGAAGGATTTGGGTCCGAGCCCGGGCGGGACAGGGTGTCCCCAAACCCTAATGAAAGTGTTCACAGCTTGGCTGGAGCTTTGTGGGGAGAAACACTTGATTTATGATGTGAGTCAATGATGTTTCTCTGCCAAAATGCATAAAAGGTACAGGCTGATGAGTCAAAGGCAGCTCCATCTACATAATGGATTTGTTGCCTGGAAGGGGGAGGCTGGGATGTCTCTATTAACCTCCCTGAACCCCACAAGGATGGGATGGAGGGGAAGGCCTGGCAGAGAGATTATATACACATATATCTATATACACATGCATATACAAAATACATATTTAACCCAGCATTTGAAATGACAGAGCAAACCCACAGCTTTTCAGACAGAAGCACTAGCCTTGGATTTACCCTCCAATAATCCCCATGGACCCCGTTGCTGCTGCTGCTCTGACACATTGTGTGGGAGTGTGGGACGTGTATCAAAGGGTGCAATTTAATCTCTGTTTTTAAAAATGTAATGATTTTACATCAGTCTCATGATTCCTGGGTCCTGTCTAATGATATTTTATTTTTTCTACCCGGCAGCACTGTGATGGACCTGCCAGCTTTTCTGTTGTATAAAGATTTCTACTTTAAATGACAGGAAACATGATTTCCCCCAATATTTATATTAATTCTATGCCATTATTGCTTTATTTCTGGGCTCTGAAAGCAGGAAGATTTGTGTTTCATAATCCATGCAGGAAGGCTGAGTTGATATATTGGTTGCAAATGAAGAAAAGCACGTGTGGCTCTTCCCCAGTAGGTTTAATTTTATCCATCTGGCTCAATCATGGCAGCAGATTAAGTAAAAATTTTCAGTGGAGTTGCGTTGGCATAACTTGGCTTTTTTTTTAACTTAAATATTGAGGTAGTTTCTGGTCTGGGGAGGGATCTAACTCCATATTTCTTGCCTTTTCTTTTTTCCTGTGGGTCCCAGCTGGGCACCCTTGGCTGGCAGCTGAATTCATAAATTGCTTTCAAACCAAATCCTTGCACCAAAACAAGCTTTTTTTAATCCAAACCCCCTCGAATCTGCAATCCTGGGACTTGGTCCAGCATCAGGAATAATATGTAGCACGTAGGAGGAATAACTCTGCTCCTTTCACGGGCGCCGCCGATGCCGCCGAGCCGCTCATTTCACCGCTGCAGCTCGGGGAGACTCTGGAAATGGCAAAACATCCCAAAAATATCAGAGAACCACAGAATCCCAGGCTGGTTTGGGTTGGAAGGGACCTTAAAGCTCATCCAGTTCCGCCCCCTGCCACGGGCAGGG
>NW_016692302.1:0-2907 GCF_001604755.1 Lepidothrix coronata | reverse complement strand
ACATTTCCAGGGATGAGGCAGCCACAGCTTCTCTGGGCAAACTCCAGGACTTTGCCAGAGGAGCAGGATAACATGAGGTGATAAGTTACCACGTGCTCATTGAGGTGCTTCTTGCACATACGTTATTCTGAAATAAGTAGCAGGTAATTCACAGAAATGTAGAATATCCTGAGGTGGGAGGACCCCACAAGAATCATTGAGTCCAACTCCTGGCCCTGCACAGGACGCCCTAAGAATCCCACCCCGTCCCTGAGATTGTTGTCCAAACACTCTTTAACTCTGTCAGCCTTGGTGCTGTGACCACTGCCCTGGGGAGCCTGTTCAGTGCCCGACCACCCTCTCGGGGATGAACCTGTTCCTGACATCCAGCCTAACCCTCTCCTCCCTCCTCGGGTCACGGGGGAAATTGGGGTAGGGCTCCCTTCAATGAAAGGTGGATGAAATGGCTCCAGACAGAGAATTGTTGGAGTGTGGAAGTGATGAGAGACATGGGCTCCCACGAGGGTGGGAAGGAGCACGTCTCCTGCCTCAAGCCCCTTCCAAGCAGGGAGAGGCACAGAAATGCAGTGGAGAGGCAAGTGATCAGCTCCACAGCTTCACATCCTCTCTCCTCACATTGGCTTGTGGGATTTCAGGGGATTCTTGGGAAATGACTCAGAAGGGCACTGCAATACTGTGTCACCAGTTTGGAGGGGAAATGTGTGCTTGCTTTGCCATACCTCCACATTTGTTTAGGTGCCATATTGACCTTTTATTTTCCATGGGTCCACTTGCATGTAACCAGTGGGAATGGCAACTGAACCCAGTTACTGATCCCAGTTTGTGTGGAACATTTCGGGGCAGCTCGTGCATTCCTGGAGCCTGTCACACCAATGGTCGTGGCACATTTCTATCCCAGCACTGGGGTCTTGGGTTACAAACAGCCATAAGCTTTTGGTTTTTTTGCTTTGAAGTCATCGAAATGCAGAGTTCCATGAGGCAATGATTGGTTAATAACTGGCTGATCTTAAGAGTGTTTTATTGTAACGCACCAAGTTGGTATTTGGGAGCGTTTTGTTGAAGTTACAAAGCATCTTTGCCTTTGGTTTGGAAATTGGTAAAAGCATGTGGCATGGCTTCAAGTGCTGAGTGCTTTCAGATGCTGTGCTGCTCCTTTGATTATTGAAAATGATTCCAGCACAATCCTGCTAATTTTCTCTTTGTGCTCCCCTAATTTCAGGAGACTGTTAAAAAGTCCATCTAGGCCAAATGCGTATCGCCACTGTGAGGGAGATTTTTGCAGAGCCAAATTTTAGCAAACGCAGTAGTTTTCAAGAATTTGGAACATTTTCTTCCTTCTTTTCCTCTCTCAATTCTTCAATTTTTATTTTTTTTTTTAATATATTTGTATACATGCACATGTGCGGGCATTCTCACAGTGCATCCTATTCTTGTTCTTCTCTATAGTATCCGTGGAATACCACAGTATAGTTTAGCACCAGCAGCTCTTTTCTATTTCCCTGGCATCCTGCAAGCTGAATGTGGGAGGAGGATGTTTAGGAAAGGCTTCCCAAGCTTTGGGGGTCATTAGGCACAATCACACGCGGTCCTTGAGAGCCCAGGCAGTGAGGGCAGGAGCATTTATCCTCCTGGTAGCTTTGTGCCCTGTCACCTGAAAACACATGACAAACACTGATTAATCTGAACACCGCCCGACTGTGATAGGTGTATATTATTATATCCCTCTTGATGGAAGGGGAATCGGAGAGTAAGGAATTAAGCAATTTACTCTGTGACAGTGGCATAGTGAGGTATAAAGGCTGGTGTCCTGATACCTGCTCTGTCCATTAACATGAGATGTATTTGTTCTCTAGAGGATTTTTCACTACCAGGGGCAGGATCCTTTGCCTTTGAAAGAGAAATAGCCTTTCCCATGCTGATGCACCTTACAGTTTTTGCCAGAAATTACATTTGGCACATTCTTTCCATTCTATTCTCTCCCAGAAAAAAATAGCTTGGGAGAAAACATCAGCATTTTAGTACATTAAAAATATTTTCTTCCAATAGAAACAAGATTTAAATTTATAATTGAAGAATATTTGTCTGTTCTATTTTGTTGCAGAGAGTAATTTTTCCAGCAACTTGCTTTCTGAATAGGTAATTAAATGTTTTACATCAGCGTGAATGAAATTTTGCATCCAGCCTCTCCTGACTCAGTGCTACAGACACCAAAAAATGTTGTTTATGCAGTTGTGTTGCAGATTTACCATCCTGATTTCTTACTATGGTTCTCGTGTGTAAATAGACTCTCCTTGTGGGAAGAGAATGGCACCTCCCAGCACTGCTTGTTTCACATCCACTGTAAGTGGATTCCAGGGTCAGATTTCATGCCACTGGCTTTGAGTGCAGTGTCTAAACGATGGGCCCACCTTTCTTTACTCTGTTGTCACCTTTTTTTCAGAGCAGACTTCTGTGGTCACTGTATCATAGCCAAATTTACCATGTGTTAGATCAGTGCTAAACTGAAAAGCAGGATATTAAGTCAAAACTCTGTATTTTCACGTGATCTGAAATACCAGAGCATTTAATCTCTTGATCAGCTTTTTTTTTCTTTTGGGTGTTTTTTTCTGGCTTTTTTTTTCCAAATAACTCTAGAATTAAAAGACAAAGGGAGAATAAATTTTCTGCCTGTTCCACAGTCCTTGTCTCCCCCTCATGTCTTAGGATGTGGGTGCCAGTGCCTCCTCCACTCCCAAGAAGCACTGATCAGTTATGTCAGGTTGTGCCCAGGTGCCTCTGCATCCTCTCTTGGCCATTGCTGAATCCAGACCCAGAAATAGGTACAGAGCCACAGGAGATTCATAGAATCATAGAATGATTTGGTTGGAAGGAACCTTAAAGACCATCTCATTCCACCCTCTGCCTTGG
>NW_016692301.1:0-2907 GCF_001604755.1 Lepidothrix coronata | reverse complement strand
GGCAAATGCAGGAAGAAAGCTGGAGGAGTAGTGGGCAGCTGGGTCTGTCATGAGGCAAGAAAATGCTGCCAAGCATATGGACCATGCAAAATGTTTGCTGTTTTGCCACATCTTTAATTACTTTAAAAATCCCATGCTTTATAAATGATCCCACAGACCTTCTGAAGGCATCAGTTACCTGCAAGAGCAGCAAAGGGACAAAATTATGAAAGTACTGAGGAAACTAATGCAGATAGAGCTGCTCCTCCCTGAAGTACTTGCAAGATTTTTGCTTCATCAGGCATTTCTCTGCACCAGTATTGGTCCTTCCAGTGGTGACTAAATTAAAACAATACTACTCCTGTAAAAACAATTCTGTCTGTATCACATATGCTCAGCTACTAGTTACCCATTAATTCCCCTACTGTCCTATTCCTGCAGGCTGTCATCTGTGTTTTCTTGGCTGCTTTGGCTGCATTCTTTCTTGAGTGGCCACCCCCGGACCTTTGCATTTCTTCAGGTGTTGCAATGTAGAGATAGAGGTGCAAGATCCAACCATGCACAAATGGCATTTCATTTTGCAAGTAGGAATACAGCATGCAGAGGCATTGAGGTAGGATGGGAAAGTAAAATTTGCATTTGTGTTTGAAGGCAAGCTTGGCGTGCCTTTCTGGCCAGACATGTCTTTCTGGCCTGGTATGTCCTGGATATGGATTTCTTAATATCACAGGCATAACCCCAGGTACTCTACACACCAGTGTTTTCTTCTCATTTGTCTGAATTTGTGTTGGATATCCATCTGTCTGGGAGGGCATTAAAATCCCTCTTCACTAGCCAGTAAATGCCTGTTGTTGCCTTGCTCCTTGCCCTTAGAACTTGGAGACAGGTTTGCTCAGATTCTTGCAGTTCTCAATGGCTTGATAACCAGTGCAGGAACTCTGTGGTCACCACCCTCTGCTTAGTGCCCTGTGGTGAATGCTGGGCACAAACTGCAAAGGAATGAGAAATAGGCTCACTTTTGTTTAAAGAAAATGCAGAACTTTACTGTCTTGTGCCTTTGTCTTGCAAGACTGTGCACTGCAGGCGAACACATGAAGTATTGGGTGAGTGCTGGTCTGCTCTGACCTGTGGAGAAGCCATGAGAAGGACTACGGGAAACTCTCACAGCAGCCACTGGGTTATGGAGATGGGGAAGGGCCAGTACCTCAGGCATTTCCTTTCCTCTAAATATCGTGACAAGACTTGGATGAATAGCAGAATGAATTTGTGTTCCACTTTCTCAGTCTTGAGGCTAAATATGGGGCCAGCATAAAGCATTTTGTGAAATCTGACCCTTCCTTCTGTAAACAGTGGTTGAGTCTTTTATATTTATGCTTAGCTTAAATCCACGTTGTTTTTTCACTTTAATGAAAAAATGCCGTTTTAAAAGGGAGAATTGAGAATTTCTCTATTGAAAATGCCTGAATGAAATGCTTCAGCATTTAAAAGAAAATTATTCCTATGCTCTTTCAGAGTAATTCACAAATGTGATCCAAACTCATGTGTATCTTTGGTCCTTTTGGAGCTCAGGTTTTCTGTGAACGTCTTTGTTGGGAGCTGGAGGAATGGGTGTGAGGCTCTGTTCCTGCTCCACCAGGCATGGGAATCCCCAGGCTGAAGCATTGTCTGTCAGCTGGCTGAGGAGCCAGGGAAGCTTGTCACCTTCTGGATGTGCCTGCCCTGTCCCACAGCAAAGCTTTTAACTTTGCTCCTTGAGAGGTCAGTCAAGGGAAGGGCCCTGCAGTGCCTTCACACAGCAGGGCTTTGCAAATACCTGATAAGGCGAACTGGAAATTAAACTAAAAGAGGCTGCACCTTTTACCAGAACCCATTGGATGAGATTTCAGCTCTGTTTCTTCACTAGGTGTTCAAGGAACAGACTGGAAAAATAGCTCCTTGTGACTGTGAAGTACACTGGGGTTATAGTGAATTAAGAGGAGCTCTGGTAGCTTGCTCAGCCTCTCCCCTGATCTTCTCCTCTGTGTAGTAACCTCATGAAGATTTTCACTGCCTCCCAGAAACATATAAGCAAATAAAAACAATTCTAAGAGCCCAGACGTCCTAGGAGGCAGAAGGGATGTGATTATCTGGTTAAAAATTGCTCTGAATGTCTTCAAATTGTGCTGGTTTCTGTGAGGTCAGCCAGCTGCCACCCCTACCTCTGTCTGTCCCTGGGGGTGGCACTGAAGCTGGAGTGCCCTCTGTCTGGTTCTCACGGCTGTCCTGCCGTTCCTGGCCCGCTGTCCTATGGCAGAGCTTGAGGCAGGTTCTCTGCAAACTCCCGGCCTGGATCTGTTCTTGCTTATTGCCTGGAAACTGGAGTAACTCCACTTGCACGAATAAAAAAGCACTGATTTAAGAAAACCAAAAGTAACTATCCTCTGTAAAAACTGGATGCCATTGCCTGCGCTGTCTCTCCTCTGGAAACCCGGGGTTGCCGTTGGTGGGATGGCTGGCAGCCTGTGAGGAGGAGGAGGCACATCCTGTGCTGTAGGGAGGACACTGTTGAAGGAATACCACCAATTTATGTGGAATGAGCCAAGGTTGGGAGGACTAAGATAAAATGATAAGCAAGAGCAGAGCGGGAGGGAGCTTGTGGGGCACTTACAGGGCACTTATAAAGCTCCTTCAGCTTTGTTTTCTGATCCTTAGGTAGGGATCAGAAGTGAGGAGCTTCAGGATCTGTTTGGTTCAGAACTAGAGCTGAGCTATATCCTTTAGATTATAGTTTAATTTAACTCAAGTGAGGCTAACAAGAAGGTTGTTGTTGTCTGAATTGATACCATATGTTATAAATATCCTTTAAATGCTGGTGTGCTGGTCCATTTAAAATCTTCAGTAATAAGGGTGACTTCTGCATCAGGAAAAAGCATAAAATCAATGTGTAAC